>NC_138377.1:108735499-108746787 GCF_054177405.1 Leptonychotes weddellii
CTTCTCTCTTGGGTCACCGCCTCCCCTTGTGGTTTTGTTATCTCTGGGCTTGCCCCGTGATGTGTGTGGATGTCCTGATCGTTTGGGAGCTTGGCGTCTCTGCTCCGGCGGCTGTCTTCCTGAAGAGACTCAGACTCTCCTCCGCTCTTCCCTGGCATTCAGGAGCAGTGGCTCCTGTGGGAAGTCCCACCCCCTCTCTTCCCGCCCATCCTTCCCCTTCCCCTCGGTCACTTCTCTTACTGCAGACAGCTCCCTCGCTATAATGTGGCATCCTGGAAGGCACAGATTGGGGGTTTCATTATGGTGGTGGTGAATAATAAATATATTTGGGTAAAAGATTCAACCAGCACACACGTATTTAATAAATTAAAAGTGAACACCCCCTTAGCCTCCCCTGTTTCCACTCCCCTCCCCAGAGGAAACTGCTGACAAGCATTTGGTCCTTTCTGGTCTGTTCTGTATGCCTTTGCATCCATACGTGAACTTGCAGATATGCGTATGTTTTCTAGCTAGCTTGATGGATCTATACACATACGCCCACCCTCTAGCTGTCTTACCATTTCCACTCCGCAATAGGCCGTAAGATTTCTCTCTGTCTGTACATATTCATCTACCTCTTTTAGAAAAAAATGCCTTGAAGTATTCCAGCGTGTGGACTCTGCCATAATTTATTTAACTGTTCTTCTCTTTATGGGCACTTAGGTTGTTTCCAGTTTTCAAAATGATGGCTGCAATGAAAAATCCTCATACAGACATCATTTCAGATGTATGTGAGTCCTTCTGGAAATGGCGTTGTTGGATAAAAGGATATGCAGATTTAAATTTTTGATAGGGAATGCTGAATTGCTTTTCTGAAAGGCTTCATTGGGACTCCTTCTAAAGAAATAAATTTTTTAAAAAAGAGAAAAGCAGCCAAAAAAAGTAATTCACCACCAACAGCCAAATAAAGGCGAGAACACTCTCTTAGGCCATGAACTGGGAAATGCAGTAGCCCAGAAGAGGCCAAGGACATGGGCCAAGGTTTGTATCTTTTCTGAGTTTCCTTTGTTGTCCCCACACTCCCTGCCCACCACCCCTTCCTCCCCACCCCAAAAAAAGCAGTCTGTAGGGAAAGAAGATGAACAACTGAAACCCTCAGAACTTACTAACATTCCTCAATTTGGAGAGCGGGAAACTGTGATGGCGGGCTTTGGCAGGGCCAGGGGTTGGGGGTGGGGATGCTCCTGGAGCCTAATGGCCCTCAGCAAAGTCAGGAGAGACCCGGCCTCCTGCAGGGTGCTTCCCAGGTCTGTTTGCATGCATTCTGGGAGAATCCCGGAGCTTTGTCTTCCAGTGTACCCATTAGCTCCTCGGTGG
This sequence comes from Leptonychotes weddellii, assembly GCF_054177405.1. Classification (NCBI taxonomy): domain Eukaryota; kingdom Metazoa; phylum Chordata; class Mammalia; order Carnivora; family Phocidae; genus Leptonychotes; species Leptonychotes weddellii. The sequence goes on from NC_138377.1 coordinate 108,736,856, forward strand.
CGTCCATGCTTATATTTAGCCCTCTGAATCTCAACCATTATATTTGGGAAAAAAAAAAAAAATCAACAGTCTTCATGCTTTTCAGCAGTTTTAGACTTAAAGAAAAACTGAACAGAAAGTTCAGAGTTTCCATTTTCCTCCTCACTCCCAAACCCCCGCTTTCCCCTATTACTCACATCTAGTGTGAATATGGCATATTAATTAGCATTGATGAGCCAATACTGATATATTATCATTACTATTAACTAAATTCGGGTAAGGTCCCACCGAGGGGGCCTTCGCTCACCCCCAGCTCATGCCTGGCACATAGGTATTGATGAATGAGCTGGCCCCAAACATGGTGTGGGGCTGGTGGGTAAGCTGCAGCTCAAGTCCTCAGACCCTGGTTGAGTGGCCGCTCTGCCCACCTGGCCGTTAGTCTCCCTTAATGAGCATCTGTCTGTGTGTGTGTCCTGGGGACAGTCCTGATACTGAATCAACAACATTCCGGGGGTCACCACTGAGCACTGTCGTAGGTGTTGCAGGTAGGGGAATATTTCATGGACCACACAGCAGGTGGAAATTGCAGGGATTTCCACCCCAGTAGGTGAGGTAGATCATGATAGGCACAGGGCAGGACAAGGGATGGGGCCTCGGGGTGAGTGGGACACCATGGAGGTCAGGCCTGGGGTGTCCGGGGAACAGCAAAGAGCCCGTGAGGCAGGGGCAGAGCACGTGACCAGGAGGAAGGCCAGAGGGCCTGGAGGTCGGGAGTGGCGGCTTTTCCTGCCATCCTGAGAACTTTTACTTTGAATGGCAGTGGGCTGTTGGAGGAGGAGGTTGAGGAGAGGAGGACATGATCTGACTTCTGATTTTAAAAAGTGTATAACAGCTTTACTGAGATAGTCCCATACCATAAAATTCACCCCTTTAAAGAATACGGTACAGAGGTTTTTAACATGCTCACCAGGCAGTTATCACCACCATGTAATCCCAGAACATTTCCATCACCCGTACCCCTTAGTGGGCATCTCCCATTTCCCCCTCCCTGCCCCAACCACTTCAATTTCCTTAAGCGAACATTTCATTGAAGTATAACCACCGTACAGATGTGTGCACATATCCTGGACTGAATGTTTGTGTCCCCCCAAATTTGTAGTTTAACTTAATGCCCCATCCCAGTGTTAGGAGTGGGACCTTTGGGGGTACTTAGGTCATGAGGGTGGGGTCCTCATGATGGGATTAGTGCCCTTTTTTTTTTTTTTTAAAGATTTTATTTATTTATTTGAGAGAGAGAGAATGAGAGAGAGCACATGAGAGGGGGGAGGGCCAGAGGGAGAAGCAGACTCCCCGCCGAGCAGGGAGCCCGATGCGGGACTCGATCCAGGGACCCCAGGATCATGACCTGAGCCGAAGGCAGTCGCTTAACCAACTGAGCCACCCATGCGCCCCGGGATTAGTGCCCTTATGAGAAGAGGCCACACAGCTCTGTGAGGATATCCACCATGTGAGGACATAGCAAAAACTGGGCAGTGTGTAACCCAGAAGGGAATTCTCACTAGAACCCAGCCACACTGGTGCTATGAGCTTGGATTTCTAGCCTCCAAAACTGTGAGAAATAAATTTCTGTGGATATGCCACCCAGTCCATGGTACTCTGTTTTAGTAGCCCAAGCTAACGGAGACCCTGAGTACATAGCTGCTCCGAGTTGTGTCCAAGGACCACGCTCGCCAATAAGGTAGGGTTGAAGCAGGCAGCTCTGTGAGGAGACACAAGATCATGGAGGCCATGGCTGCCTGGGGTGGTGGGGAGGACCAGAGGAGGTGGAGTTCTGGAAGGATCTGAAGCTCAAGCTGATAATGTGTCCTGGTGGCTCACAGGTGGGGTGAGGGAGAGAGGAGTCAAGGGTGACCCCAACTGGGCAGTGAGTTGTAATCAGCTGGGAGTAGGGGAGGCTGTAGGTGGAGCTGGATCTTTTGCAGGGAAAACTTGGCCCCATTTGAACACCTCTGAGCTCAAGGTGCCTGTTAGACACGCATTGGAGGTGCTGAGAGGTGGGCAGTGAGTGTGGACTTCCAGAGAGCTCAGATGGAGTTACACGCTAGGGAGCGGTCAGTTTAGATGGGTCCCAATCCGTGGACATGTACTAGGTGGCACATCAAAGGACAGCCCACCCAGCCACAGCTGTAAGCTACTGAAATCATGATGGGCCTAGGGTGTGGTCCAGGGGCCTTAGCTTCCTGTGCGGGCGTGGTGACCCAGCCAGAGGCCAGGGAGCAGTTTGGGGGCTCAGTACCTATTTCTAGGATTCACTTGTCTGGGGATCCCCTGGTTGGGGTAGGGAGGGGGAAATGGGAGATGCCCACTAAGGGGTACGAGTGATGGAAATGTTCTGGTATTACATGGTGGTGATAACTGCCTGGTGAGCATGTTAAAAACCTCTGTACCGTATACTTAAAGGGGTGAATTTTACGGTACGGGAATATCTCAGTAAAGCTGTTATACACTTTTTAAAATCAGAAGTCAGATCATGTCCTCTTCTCCTCAACCTCCTCCGACAGCCCACTGCCATTCAAAGTAAAAGTTCTCAGGATGGCAATACTTCACATACTATGCAAAATTTTTAGTCCATCTGGAGCATTTTTACACAATTAGTGGCATTTCCATCATCTTACCCCATTCCATCATGCTGAGGAAATTTTTGTGATAGTCGAAGAGAAGGGTCCTTTTGGCATAAAACAAAACGATAACACTCTCAGAAGTTGGCAAAGTACAAAAATATACCTAAAAGTGCTTAAACGTGGCCCCATCATCACATCCTGCATTGAATGCTCCATATGTCCGGTGCCCAGACAGAAGGCAGGACAGGGGGCAGGAGAACAGAGAGGGTCGTCAGAATGTGGTCACCCCAGGGTTGGGGCCCTGGCTTCTCCCAGGACTTAGCTATGCCCCCTTGAGCAAGTCACTCACCCTTCCTCAGCCTCTCTGCGGGCCTGCTTGGGCAAGATAAGAATAGAATTCCCTCAGGGCTGTTGTGCTAACTCCCCAGGGTGCGTCTGCATACTCACTGACTTCCCTCCTGCTGGGTACACGGGCCTGGAGTCATTCCTGGAGGGAGGGCTTCCCGGCTGTAGTTTGCTGGACAAGCGGCGGGGGCTCCCGTCCGAGGACAAGGACCCTCCACCCTGGGCCAGTGGGTTGGATTGGTCCCCATCCCTCTGCCCTAAACCATTGTGTGCCCCTCTGCTCTCTCTGCGGGGGCCTGGGGCTTGCTGTCCCTCTGCTCCCCCCAGCACCCCTCTCTGAGGCACATGAGCCTTGTGGTCCATGCTTTCCAAAGTCACCATTTTGGTGCCTTTCACAGTGGATGCTGATGTTTTTTACTCCAGACACTTGACTGGGGGGCCCTGCTGCCTTCTGAGCCTGCGGAAGTACCTAATACGGCCTTTGTCACACGCGCCAGAGCAGAGCACCTTCCCAGGAACAGATGTTCTTGGAACACACCTCGGTTCCCAGGACCGTGTGAAAGGGGGGAGGCCATTGAGGTGGGGTGTGCTGGTGGGTTTGAGTTTTTGTGAAAGAGAGTGGGTTCCCTTCTGCCTTTGTCCTGGTCACGGGCTCCACCTGAGAGCACAGCCCTACGCCACGCCCCCACGTCTGGTCTTGCAGAGGTGGCCAGCCTAGACTTTCCCGCAAGCCAGTGCCCAGTGTGGTCCCCCAAAGCTGGGGGAGCACCCCTCTACCTGGCAGCTGGTAGCTGGGGTGGGCTCCTTCCCTTAGGACCTGTTTCCTCATCTGTACCCTGGGAGGCCCGGCCCTACAGAGGATCGGAGCATGAGGGCGCAGGCTGGTGCTCATTTCCTAACGCAACTTGCCCCTCCTGGGAAAGGCAGGAGAAGGAGGTGCCTGTCTTTGACTGGGTTTGTCTGTCGTGGGTTCCATCAGGGAGCCTGGCTGACGGGAGTGGGCTCTTGTCATCCAGTCATGGACCTGAGCCAGGAAGGCTGTTCCAGACCCACCATTCCACACCATGATGTGATTAGTTCCTTCCATCATAGGAAGAACTTTTTTTTTTTCCCCAGGAAAATTATGGTGAACCTTAGTGTTTCCCGTCTGCAGTGTTCTTCAGAAGACCTCATAGGGCTCACATTAGATCAGTAAGGAGAATTCTCAAAGAGTATTGAGGACAGAGTCATTAGATAGGTGGACTACTGAATTCTATTTCCTTTCATTATTTTGCTTAAAAATCTAGTTCCTTGGGCTGCCTGGGTGGCTCAGTCGTTCGTTAAGCGTCTGCCTTCAGCTCAGGTCATGATCCCGGGGTCCTGGGATCGAGCCCCGCATTGGGCTCCCTGCTCGGCGGGAAGCCTGCTTCTCCCTCTCCCACTTCCCCTGCTTGTGTTCCCTCTATCGCTGTGTGTGTCTCTCTCTCTGTCAAATAAATATATAAAATCTTAAAAAAAAAAAAAATCTAGTTCCTCTCCATCTTTTCAGGTCTACCCTTCTCATTTCTCATTGCCCTATGTCCTAGGGCAGCCTTGAGTTGTTGGTGTTGCTTTAGAGGGGTCACGGGGCTTACTCATCCCCAGCTGGCCCTGCCCTAGGCAGTTTGGTACATGTTAGTGTTCTTCCTCCTCCCAGAAGCCTGTGGAGATTTCTGAGGTCCCCCATGTTCTAGACAGGACAGGAGAAGCCCAGGGAGTTAAGTAGTTGGCTGGGGTTCTCAGGAAGCAAGCCCGGGCAGTCTGGCTCCAGATGGACTCCTAAGCCCTCCACAGTGGCCTCTGGGGGTGGTTGTTGCCAGCCTGGGGCCCAGGCCCTGTGCCCACTGCTACTGGGGGTGTGGTCAGGGCTACCCACAGCAAGGCCTAGGGTGCGGTGTGGAGGGTCTGTGTTGCCCTCTGAGCCTCGGCAGGAGGAAAGGCTGGACCTGGTGCTTCCAGCCCTGGGCTCTCAGTAGCACTGTTTGGGGGCTTATTTGGAGGGGACGTTTGGACCCAAGAAGGACTTCCTCTTCTTCCCTCTGGGCAGGTCAGAAATGTTGGAGTCTCGCCATCATCACTGTGTGAGGTGGAGAGTGGCGCTGTGTCCCCGTCAGTTTCCTGGGCCACTGGGTGTTGGCTATGGTGTGCCCATGTCCCACTTTCCTCCCGGGTGGAGGATGGACTCATTCATTCACTCCATGCATTTTTTATTGAATGTTGATTGAAAATCCCTGCTCTGATAGAGCTTGCTTTCCAATGAGGGAAGGCAGGCTATAACCAAGGTAAATGAAAGAAATATACCACATATTACATGGTGGTAATCGCTATGGGGAGGCATAAAGCAGGGGAGGAGGCCAGGGAAGGCAAGGTGGCTGGTATTGTGGTTTTAAGTAGGGTGATCTTGGAGGGTGGTATATGAGCAGCAGCATGGAGGAGGGGAAGGAGGGAGCCATGTGGACAGTGAGGAGAATGGCCCGTGTAAAGGGCCTGCGGTGACATCTTTCCGGTGTGTTCGAGGAAGAGCAAGGAGGCCAGGTGGCTGGTGCTGAGGGAGCAAAGGCAGAGGTATAGAGCGAGAGGTCATGAGAGGTGGTGGAAGAGATGCATGTCAGATTGTGTAGGGCCTCAGAGACTGGTGAGGACTTACCAATGGGAAGGATCATTTGGGCTGGTGCACCAGGACTAGATTAGAAGGGGCCAGCATAGAGAGAACGAGCTGTTAGGAGCCACTGCAGTCATACAGGGGATGGAGGCTCAGCCCAGGCATCAGTGGTCTTGGGAGAGCCATGCTAGGAGTCTGTGTTAACGTCCAAGGTGGAGCCATGGTTTCCCGAAGGGTGGGAGGACAAGGGAAGGAGAAGGGCCCAGGATGGCTCTGAGGCTTCAGCCTAAGCATCCTGAAGGAAGTAGCTATCAGTTGAGATGAGAAGGCTTTGGAGGACGATGAGAGCAAGTTCTCCATGTTCCATGCATCAGGGGACCCACTCTTGGCTTCCCAGGCAGACATTAAGAGCAGCCCCTGATTCTCTGGCCCTTGGAGGTAGAGGAAACATGAAGGGCTTTTTGGACACTGACTTAGCTGTGCCAGGATACCTGCCAGGGCCGTGTGCCATTTGCCTGAGGGCTGTGAGGAGGGTATGGCTGCCTGGCCAGGTCTGGGCAGGGCAGAGCCTCAGGGCAGGACCTTCTGGCCTGCACATCTGGGGCCCGGCCCCTGGTCTGTACATTCTCATTTCTGTTCTCTCAGACCTAGGTTTTATCTTTTTGCCTTCTCAGATTCATTCTTTTACTTTTTTAAGTTGAGGTATAATTAACACATAACATTATATTACTTTCAGGTGTACAGAGCAATGATTTGATGTTTGTATATATTGAGAAACCATCACAGTAACAGCCATCACCATGCATAATTACAAAATTATTTTTCTTGTGAGGAGAGCTTTTAAGATCTACTCTCTTAGCAACTTTCAAATATGCAGTACAGTGTCATTAATTATAGTCACCATGCTCTTTATTTTACAGCTGGGGGTTTTGTACCTTTTGATCCACTTCATGCATTTCCCCCACCCCGCACCCCCCACCTCTGGCATTCTGTTCTCTGACAGTCTATTCTCTGTATCTCTCAACTCAGGGTTTTTGTTTGTTTCTTTGTTTTTTTAGAATCCATATATAAGTGATCATATGGTGTTTGTCTTTCTCTGTCTGACTTATTTCACTTAGCATGCCATTAAGGTCTATCCATGTTGTTGCAAATGGCAGGATTTCCTTTTTTTTAATGGCTGAATAATAATTCTACTGTGTATATATATGCGTTTCTTTTTTTAACCGTATTTTCTTTATCCATTCATCTGTCAGTGGGCATTTAGGTTGTTTCCATATCTTGGCTATTGTAAATAATGCTGCAGTGAACATGGGGGTACAGATATGTTTTGGAATTAGTGTTTCCATTTGGTCAGATAAATACCCAGAAGTGGAATCGCTGGATCTATTTTTACTTTCTTTGAAGAACTTCCCCACTGTTTTCACAGTGGCTGCACCAACTTACTTCCCACCCACAGTGCACGAGGGTTCTCTTTCCTCCACGTCCTCGCCAACACTTGTTATTTCTTGTGTTTTTGATGCTAGTCCTTCTGACAGGTGTGAGGTGATATCTCACTGTGGTTTTGAGTTACATTTCCCTGATGATGAGTGATGTGGAGGGTCTTCTTGTACCAGTTCGTCATCAGTATGTATTTTTTTTTAAATATATATTTGTAAAGATTTTATTTATCTGTGTGAGAGAGAGAGTGAAAGAGAGAAAGCACAAGAGGGGTGAGGGTCAGAGGGAGAAGCAGACTCCCCGCTGAGCAGGGAGCCCGATGCGGGACTCGATCCTGGGTCTCCAGGATCATGACCTGAGTCGAAGGCAGATGCTTCGCTTAACTGACTGAGCCACCCAGGTGCCTGCCATCTGTATGCTTTCTGTCTCAGATTCTTTAGGGGCCAGGTGGAGAAAGGCCTCGCTGAGCTCACTTGGGTGGTTGAGCCTGGGGAGCAGATGTGGTGGGACCGTCCTCTGACTGAAAAGACAGCGGGCTGTGTGCGTGCTGGGCTTTGGGAGTGTGAGCAGTGGGCAGAGCAGGGCCGGACGGCCCAGCCCCGGCGCACAGAAGGCCTCAGGCAAGAAGCGACTCTTGCAGGTGACAAAGGTTGGAGCTCCCCCTGACCCTGGGGACAGGCCTGACCCTCTGAGCTCTGCCTTCCAGAGCTTGGCCATTTTTCTGCAGTGCAGGGGCCCAGTGTCAGTGTGGACGTGGCGGAGGTGGGCGTGGCATTGCTGGCCCCATGCCCTCCCAACAGGCCAGGCTGTCCTCTGGCAGTGTCCCCGTGCCAGCCCAACCCTGGCTTGGCTGTCACAGCTGGGTCACTTCTTCCCGGTGCCCACCTCCATGCCTCCGCATATTCTTTCTGGGGTTGGGAAGGAGCCGTGGAGGGTGGCAGCTGGGAGCTGTGCGTTACTCCCGGTCCATTCATGACTGTGGGGTTTATGAGTTGCTGGAGTGTTTACCACTTCCTTGTGAACCTTTCCTGGGTGAGCCTTGTGAGTGACTGAGTATAGGGTGGTCTGGGGAGGGGGGGAATGGGGAGGGACACAGTGTCACCTGGTTCCTGCCAGGGAGGATCATGGCAGCAGAGACCGGAAGTCCTGAGCCTGGCACATGGCAGGGTGGCCCCACAGATGGCTTCTGAATGGAGGGTGGATGAACAGCCAAGGAAGACTCCCTGGTTCCCAGGCAGCCACGCCTCTGCCCCCGTGGAAGGCCTCTGGAGGAGGAGTACTGCTGAAGAGCTGGCTGTATTTTTAGCCTCGGGGACACGCTGTACGTGGCAGCCTGTGGCCCGTGGCAGTTAACAGGCAGGTTGGTTAAAGGCAGTTTTGCAGAGTAATTAGGCAGCTTTGGGGACTGGCAGGAGGCTTTCCATACAGAATGCAGGGCCAGGGGTCGTGGGGAGCCGGGAGAAGCCAGGGAGGAGCTTTTCTGAATAGCTTCATCAACATACCCTCTGGGGGGGGAGCTCAGTATAGTGTCCAGCCTCTTTATTCTCCCTGAGGGGCTCTGCATTCCTTCTGGGGGCTCCTGGATGAACCCTGCCCCTCCCAGGTTGTCCTGCACCAAACCAATATGGTAACCCCCCTCCACAGTCAGAAACTTCTGGTGGCCCCATTTGCCTGGGGGTAACACCAGCCTCTGAGCTTGGCGTTGGGTGCTCAGTATGGTTTCAGGAGCCTGTTTCCTACTTCCCTGCCGCTGTGGCTGGCCTCTGTGACCCCAGCTCAGCGCTGCCATTCAGAGTCCTTTCCCACTCCATGTGGTGCCTTGCGTTTACCCTCCCCTTTCTTTAAGGCTGTGTTTGAGTCCCGTGTCTGTGGTTTGCTGGGTGCGGTGGCATTTGCAGTCTGTGGAACGCTGCCTTCAGGAGGCCAGGGGGGCTTCTAGAGGGAGCGGGGGGTAGGATCGGGAATGAAAACTGCTGCAACAGGCCAGGCCGAGAAGAGTGTGCTTACCGCTGAAGCTCAGGGATGCCTTTCCCAGTTGGGATTTAAAGAATGAATAGGAGTTTGTCAGTACGATTCTGGAGGAACCAAAAAGGGAATGACTCGAACACTGGCATGAGAGGGGTGAGCTAGCAGTGGCAGGGGGGCTCGGGGCGTGATGAGGGCTCAGGCCTGGGAGCCCGGCTGCCTTGCACACCGTGGTCCAGAGTCGGTGACGTGTCATCTAGTACCATGCCCCCACGCGCCTCCTTAGTGTCCCTGGCTGTAGCTGGGGGCTGGCACAGCTGTGGTTCGGCCTGTGTGTTCTCTGCAGGGACAGTGATGCCCCCACCCGGTGGTGTTGGAGTGGGCCCATGGTGAGGGGCGTGGGGTCCGTGTTTGGACTTAGGAGGCCTTCAGCTGGGTGGCCTGTTCCGTGGACAGGGAACACAGCAGGTGCCATTAAAGCTTAAGGAAGCTTATAAGTCATGGGGGTCAGTGCCTTCATTCAACATGGTGGGGAGACCAAGCTGCTGGTGCTGGAGGTGGGGCCTGACGCCGAATATCTCAGTGCTCCCATCCTCCTCCAAAGTAGGGAAACTGAGGCATAGGTAGGTTCCTTCGTCCTCCCAGGCTGTACGGGGCAGAGTTAGGATGTGAGCCAGGATGGCTCCCTGTAGACCGGTTCCGCGCAGAGATCTGGGCAATGGCCCACGCCGGGGTAGCGCTGGTGTGCAGGCCGTGGGCTGAGTGCTGGCGTCCCCGTGTGTCAGGGAGGAAATGACGTCATTTGCACAGGGGATGGCTTGCACTGTGCACCCACGTGTGCACATGGTCAGCCTTTCTTTAAAAAGGCTTGGTTTAGTGTATTTTGTAGAATTTCCCCATATGTATGTCACACGTGATTTTAAGATGAATAACGCAAATGACACCGACCTCTGTATCTTGTGTCC
>NC_138377.1:108747287-108755723 GCF_054177405.1 Leptonychotes weddellii
CGATGGACATCTTGGCTCTTTCCACAGTTTGGCTATTGTGGACATTGCTGCTATAAACATCGGGGTGCACGTACCCCTTCGGATCCCTACATTTGTATCTTTGGGGTAAATACCCAGTAGTGCAATTGCTGGATCATATGGTAGCTCTATTTTCAACTTTTTGAGGAACCTCCATACTGTTTTCCAGAGTGGCTGCACCAGCTTGCATTCCCACCAACAGTGTTAGCCTCTCTTTTTTTAACGTGTGGTCCGTCACTCAGATAGAATGCCCGTGTGTTCATAAACGAGCGGCTTGCCTGCAGCCCCCTGACACCCTATTTGTGCTCTCTTTCGTTTCAGTCTCCAGAAGATTTACGCATTGCTGAATCCCACGTGGGCACGCCAGCCTCCGAGGCCAGGACCGTCCTGCGGATGGCTGAGAGTCCTCTGGGGCCCAGCGACTCTGAGTGAGTAGGACCTGTGGTTGTCACTGCTGTGCTGTGCCCCACATGCCATTGTCATAGACACCTCGGCTCATGTGCTAAATGGGAGCTGGGAGAACACCAGTGCGTCCTGTCGCCCCCACCTCTCTCTCTAACAGAAGCTTGAATGCAGCTACGCTAAAATTTTTTCATGGTTTTCCTTTTTTTTTTCAAAGTTACCTTCATTTTTTTTTAAACATTTTTTTTTTAAGATTTTATTTATTTATTTGAGAGGGAATGAGAGAGAGAGAGCACATGAGAGGGAAGAGGGTCAGAGGGAGAAGCAGACCCCCCGCTGAGCAGGGAGCCCGATGCGGGACTCGATCCCGGGACTCCAGGATCATGACCTGAGCCGAAGGCAGTCGCTCAACCAACTGAGCCACCCAGGCGCCCTTTTTTTAAACATTTTTAAAAAGATTTTATGTATTTGAGAGAGAGAGATCGTGAGCGAGAGAGCAGAAGCAGGGGGAGCAGCGGAGGGAGAGGGAGAAGCAGGCTCGATGCGGGGCTCGATCCCAGGACCCCGGGATCATGACCTGAGCTGAAGGCAGCCGCTTAACGGACTGAGCCACCCGGGCGCCCCATAAATTTACCTTCATTTTGTGGAGAGAGACAGGAAGGAGTGCAGGATGTCCCTAGAGGACAGGTGGCCACACAGTAGACTATGTTTCCTATGACCCTGTCCATCTCCCCTGTCAGACCCACTGGGTCCCCTTCTGCTGCCCTGGTGTTCTGAGTGGCACTGTGTTGCCTCCTAGGCAGCCCCCCCTTCCTGTCAGGGTGCGGAGGGGCCAGGGGGGTGTCTCTCCCTCGGAGTACAGCCATGAGGGCCCCAGGATGTGGGCAGGGTCTGCCCCGCTGACCTAGCAATAACAATTCCTAAATTGTTCTGCACCCAGGCCATTGTTCTGACACAGGTGGCCAGCCTGGGGTGCCCCTCCCCAGGGTCAGCAGGTGGGGCAGGGCAGCCTGAGGTTTGTGGACCACTGTGGAAAATCCACCCCACCGTCGCCCAAGTGGATTGTGCCGGGCGCCCGGGCTATGACGGAGGCCTCAGACAAGGCTGCGCCTGAGGGGGTGTCACCGGCTAGGGAGTGTGTCCCCAGGCCTGCATTAGCTTCTCAGGGCTGCTGTGACAAAGTACCACAGACTGGGGTCTTAAACAACAGAGGCTTATTCTCTCTCAGTTCTGGAGGCTGGAAATCCAAGATCGAGGGGGCAGTGGAGATGGCTCCTTCTGGCGACTGTGAGGGGGTTTGGTTCCAGGCCTCTCTCCATCTGCTGGTGGTTTCTGGCGTTCCTTGGCTTCTGGCGCCGTAATGCTAACCACGTGGCCTGCTGCTTGTGTTTCTATCTCTGAATCCAAATATCCCCTTTATATAAGGGCACCAGTCATACTGGATTAGGGCCCACTCCAATGACCTCACCTTAACGTGATCATCTGGAGAGTCCTTGTTTGCAAATAGAGTCACAAACACAGGTCCTGAGGGTTAGGACTTGAACATTATCTTGGGGGCCATAATTCAATGCATAACAGGTCCCCTTCTAGGGCAGGGCTCATCTTCCAGCTGCCTGTGGGGTCTGGTCAAAGGAGCAGCCCAGCCTTCTCCTGCCAACGGATGGGGGCATCATCAGCAGCTGTGTAATCATCCCACACGAGCCCTTTTCGTAGCAGGGTGCCTTTGTCCCTGTGCCAGGCCCTGTCCTGGGTGCTGGGGAAACTGAGGCAGTTAGGACCCAGCCCTGTGCACAGGCGTGCTTACACAGCATTCTTGGCCAGGTCCTTTCTGGCTGTGACATGACATACACCACCTGCCCTCAGCCCCCTTCACAGCCCTTGGTTCACTTTTTCAAATACTATTTTTATTTTATCAATATAATACCTCTACATATTTTGAGGAGTCAAGAGTTCTGTAAGGTTTATGAAGAAAATGATAGACTCTTGGCTTCCGCCCTACTCTCCCCGTGCAACTCCTGCCCTATCCTGCTCCCCATAGACCACCACTTCCAGCTTTTAGCTGTTTCTTCTGGGATTTATCTCTGTATTTGTAAAGATTATATATGTGCTGTTATTTCTGGACTTCCTGTTGTGGTAAAGATGATTTTAACTCATAGTTTTCATTCTGTAGGGCTGCTCTATTTAACCAATATAGTTATTTCATAATTTTGGGTTAAATCCTTATAAAATGTGTATCAGTCAGGATAGACTAGACCAGGAGATAGTAATAAACATCCCCTAGATCTGAGAAAATTTGGTTTCTAATTCGCAGGTATAATGTTTATTTTCATTTCCTGTTCTTTTGTTTTTGAGCAATTTCAAGACAAGATGCAGAAAGGTTGTGACCCTGTTTCCTAAAAACCAGAAGTAAGCCTGGGCATTCTTCAGTTTACTCTGGTTGTCTTCCCACCCTCTCTTATCCCACCAAGAATTCTTGTCCAGGTCACCAACACCTGGCGTTGACAAATCCAACACGTGATTTTCTGTCATCATCCTAATTGCCCTGCAGCATTTGGATATTGTTTCTCTCTCTCTCTCTCTGCCTTGATCTCAATCTTAGGGGGAAAGTCTCCAGTTCTCACCATTAAATATGATGTTATCTGCATTTTTAAAAAATTGAGGTTAAATTCCCATAACATGAAATTAACCATTAACCATCTTAAAGTGTATAATTTAGTAACATTTAATGCCTTCCCAGTGTCGTGCATCCATTATACTTCTACCTTGTTCCAGGACACGTTCATCATTCCAGAAGAAAACACTCATGCTCATTAAGCAGTCTCTCCCCATTCCCTGTCACCCTTCCCCCCGCCAATCATCATCCTGTTTTCAGTCTCTATGGATTTCTCTATAATGGATGTTTCCTATAAAATTAGAAATCATACAGTATGTGATCTTTTGTGTCACAGCCTCTAGAACTGTGTGAAATAAATGTTTATAACCCACATAGTCTGGGGTATTTTGTTATAGCAGCCCAAATGGCCTTTGATTTGGCATAATGTTTATGAGGTTCATCCGAGTTGTAGCAGGTATCAGAACTTCATTCCCTTTTTTTTTTTTTTTTGTTAACATATAATGTATTATTTGTTTCAGGGGTACAGGTCTGTGATTCATCAGTCTTACACAATTCACAGCACTAACCATAGCACATACCCTCCCAATGTCCAACACCCAGCCACCCCATCCCTCCCACCCCCCTCCACTCCAGCAACCCTCAGTTTGTTTCCTGAGATTAAGAGTCTCCTATGGTTTGTCTCCCTCTCTGGTTTCTTCTTGTTTCATTGTTCCCTCCCTTCCCCTATGATCCTCCATCTTTTTTCTCAAATTCCTCATATCAGTGAGATCATATGATAATTGCCTTTCTCTGATTGACTTATTTCACTTGGCATAATACCCTCTAATTCCATCCACGTCATTGCAAATGGCAAGATTTCATTTTTTTGATGGCTACGTAATATTCCGTTGTATATATATACCACATCTTCTTTATCCATTCATCTGTTGATGGGCATCTGGGCTCTTTCCATAGTTTGGCTATTGTGGACATTGCTGCTATAAATATTGGGGTGCATGTGCCCCTTTGGATCACTACATTTGTATCTTTGGCATAAATACCCAGTAATGCAATTGCTGGGTCATATGGTAGCTATATTTTCAACTTTTGGAGGAGCCTCCATACTGTTTTCCAGAGCGGCTGCACCACCTTGCATTCCCACCAACAGTGTAGGAGGGCTCCCCTTTCTCCGCATCCCCGCCAACATCTGTCGTTTCCTGACTTGTTAATTTTAGCCATTCTGACTGGTGTGAGGTGGTATCTCATTGAGGTTTTGATTTGTATTTCCCTGATGCCAAGCGATGTTGAGCACTTTTTCATGTGTCTGTTGGCCATTTGTCTGTCTTCTTTGCAGAAATGTCTGTTCATTCTTCTGCCCATTTCTTGATTGGAAGAACTTATTCCTTTTTAAGACTGAAACTATTGATACTATTGATGGAATACTGATACTGTTCCATCATATATTTCTATACCACGTTGTGTTTATCCATTCATCCGTCGATGGACATTTGGGTTGTTTTGACCTTTTGGCTATTGTGAATAATGCTGTTATGAATGCGTGTGACAGGTATTTGTCTGAATACATGTTTCCTGTTCTTTTGTGTATATACCTAGGAGTGGAATTGCTGGATGATATGGTAATTTTTGAGGAACCACCAAACTGTTTTCCACAACTACTGTATTGTTTTACATTCTCACCAGCAGTATATAAGGGTTCTGGTTTTCCTTATCCTTACCAACATTTGCTCTTCTCTTTTTTTTTTAAAGTTATGGTCAGCCATATGGGTGCGAAGTGGTATCTTATTGTGGTTTTGATTTGCATTTCCCTTTGTGAAGCTAAGGATATTTTCCTCTATTATTAATTTAGTGAGTGTTTTTTTTTTTAATCAGGAATTGGTGTTGGATTTTGTCAAATGCTTTTTCTGCATCAATTAATATGATCATATATTTTTCTTCTTTAGTCTTGTGTGTGATGGCTTACATTAATTGCTTTTCTCATGTTGAAGCAACATGGCATCACTGGAAGACATGTCACTTGGTTGTGGTGTATAATTCTTCTCATACATTGTTGGATTCTATTTGCTAATATTTTGTTGAGGATTTTTAAGGGTGTTCATGAGAGATACTGGTCTGTAGTTTTCTTATAATTATCTGGTTTTGATGTTAGGGTCATACTGGCTTCATAAAATAATTCAGAAAGTGTTCCTTTCTTTTCTTTTTTTTTAGAGAGAGAGCGAGTGAGCACGCATGTGTGCATGCAAGTTTGGGGGGATGGGGGGCAGAGGGAGAGAATCTCAAGCAGACTCCCCACAGAGCAAACAGCCTGACACAGGGCTTGATCTTACAACCCTGGGATCATGACCTGAGCCAGAACAAAGAGTTGAACACTTACTGACTGAGCTACCCAGGCGCCCCATTCCTTCCTTTTCTAATTTCTGAAATAGATTATATGAGAATTGATATCCTACCTTCCTTAAACATTTGATAGAATTCATGAGAGAAGTCATCCGGGCCTAGTGATTTTTTGGGGAAGGTTATTAATTATTGATTTAATTTCTTTAATACAGATAACCGTTCGCTTTGTCTTTCTCGTTGTTTGAGTTTGGTAGTGTATATCTTTTAAGAAATTGGTACATTTTATCTAAATTATCAAATTTGGGGGCATAGAGTTCTCTGTAGTATTCTTTCATTATGCCTTTAATGTCCATGGGATCAGTATTTCTTTCATTTCTGGTATTAGTAATCTGTGTCTTCTCTCCTTTTTCTTCTTTAGCTTGGTCAAAAAAACCCCCAGATTTTTGGTGTGTTGATTTTTTTCTATCATTTTCCTATTTTCAGTTTCATTGATTTATGCTCTTTTGCTATATTTCTTGTGCTTAATTTAGGCTTAAAATTGTTCTTCATCTTGTTTCCTAAGGTAGAAGCTTAGGTTATTGATTTTAAATCTTCTTTTCTAACAGATACTTTTAATGCGATACATATTTCTCTAAACACTGCTTTTGCTACATTCTACAAATTTTGACCAATGGTATTTTTATTTAGTTCAAAAAAATTCTAAAAATTTGTTGATATTTCCTCATTGACCCTTGTGTTATTTAGAATTGTGTTGTTAGATTTTGGGTTATTTGGGGATTTCATCTATCTTCTTGTTAATTGATTTTTGGTTTAATTCCATTTTAGTCTAAGAAAATACTTTGTATGATTTCTATTAAAAAAAACTTATTAAGGTGTGTTTTTGGCCCCAAATGTGGTCTGTTTCACTGCTATGATCATAATGTTTGTATTCCCCCCTCCCCCAGCCCCCTGCAAATTACTTTTTTGACGTCCTACCTCCCAAGGCTATGGTACTCGGAAGTGGGACCTTGGGAAGGTGATTAGGCAGAGCCTTCCTGATGGTATTAGTACCCTTATGAAAGAGACCTCACAGAGCTCTGCCATATGAGGATACACTGAGAAGCCTGAGCCCCAGAAAGGGACCTGCCCCTGACCATGCTGGCTCCCCAATCTTGGACTTCTAGTTCCTAGAACTGGGAGAAATAAAAGATTGTTGTTTATAAGCCTCCTAGTCTTGGTATTTTGTTATAGCAGCCCAGTGGATTAAGACACTTGGGTGAATGTTCCATGCAAGCTTGAGAAGAATGTGTATTTTGCTGTTGTTGGAATATTCTATAAATGTCAATTAGATGCAGTTGATTGATAGTGCTGTTCAAGTGAACTATCCTTGTTGATTTTCTGCCTGCTTGTTATATCAGTTACTGACAGAGGATGGTGAAGTCTCCAATTATAATAGTAGATTTGTCTCTCTTTTCAATTCTATCAGTTTTTGCCTCATATATTTTAATACTCTGTTGTTAGGTGCATAACTGTTTAGGATTGTAATATCTCCGTTTTAAAATTTATATTCAAGTTAGTTAACATATAATGTTGTATTGGTTTTAGGAGTAGAATTTAGTGATTCATCACTTACGTATAACACCCAGTGCTCATCACAACAAGTACCCTCCTTAATGCCCATCATCCATCTAGCCCATCCCCCCCACCTACCTTCCCTCCAGCAACCCTCAGTTTGTTCTCTATACTTAAGAGTCTCTTACGGTTTGCCTCCCTCTCTGTTTTTATCTTATTTTATTTTAGGATTGTAATATATCCCTGAAGAATTGAATAGAATTATATATCATTATGTAATTGCCCACTCTCTATCCATGATGATTTTCCTTGTTCTAAAGTCTGCTGTGTCTGAAATTAGTATCGGTACTCCCGATTTTTTTTGATTGGCATTAGCATGGTATATCTTTCTCCATTTCTTTACTTTTAACCTAACAGAGTCTTTATATTTAAAATGGGTTTCTTGTAGACAGCATATTGTTTGGTCTGGTGTTTTTATCCACTCTGACATGGTTTCATGAGAAGTCTGCAGTTAATCTTTTCTTTGTTCCTCTCTACATAAAATGTTTTCCCACTTCCTTTTGACTTCTTTTATGATTTTCTCTTTCTCTTTGGTTTTTTGCTGTTTGCATGGGTATTTTTTGGTTTTGTTTTTTTTCTTTTCTTTTTTTTTTTTTTAAGTATTTATTCTGTTCGGTGTTTTTTGAGCCTCCTGGATCTGTGGTTTGCTGTTAGTAATTTTGGGAAAATTTTGGCCGTTATTACTGCAAATATTTTTCCTTCTCCATTATTTCTTTTGACTCCTTTTGATATTCCAGTTACATGTATATCTTGATATTGTCTCACAATTCTTGGATGCTACCCCCAACCCCCATTCTTTTTTTCTCTTTGCATTTCAGTTGGGAAAGTTTCTAATGACCTATCTTCAAGCTCACTGATTTGTTCCTCAGCCATCTTGAATCTACTGATGAGTATTATTCATTTTCAAGGGCATTCTTCATTTCTATTACAGGTTTCTTTTCTTTTTTTTTTTTAAGGATTTTATTTATTTATTTATTTAATAAAATAAAATAAAAATATTTTTATTTATTATTTATTCCAGAGAGAGAGCGAGTAGACTCCCAGCGGAGCGTGGAGGCTGATGCAGGGCTCCATCTCAGGACTCTGAGATCATGACCCAAGCCAAAACCAAGAGTTGGACGCTCAACTGACTGAGCCACCCAGGTGCCCCTATGGGTTCTTTTTAAAAAAAAAATTTCTAGCATCAGGGCACCTGGGTGGCTCAGTTGGTTAAGTATCCAGCTCTTGATTTTGGCTCAGGTCATGATCTCAGGGTTGTGAGATCAAGCCCCACTTTGGGCTCTGCACTGGGCATGGAGCCTGCTTAAGATTCTCTATCTCCCTCTCCCTCTTCTCTCTTTCTCTCTCTCCCCATCTCTAAAAAAACAAAAAAAAAACCCAAAAAAAAACTAGCATCTGTTTTTGATTCTTAGACTTTCCATCCCTCTGTTTACCTTACCAATCTATTCTTCCCTGTT
>NC_138377.1:108755823-108781885 GCF_054177405.1 Leptonychotes weddellii
CGTGCACAACACCCAGTGCTCCATGCAGAACGTGCCCTCCTCAACACCCACCACCAGACCAACCCATCCTCCCACCCCCCTCCCCTCTAGAACCCTCAGTTTGTTTTTCAGAGTCCATCTTCTCTCATGGTTCGTCCACCCCTCCGATTTCCCCCGCTTCATTCCTCCCCTCCCGCTACCTTCTTCTTCTTTTTTTTTTTTTCTTAACATATCTTGCATTATTTGTCTCAGAGGTACAGATCTGAGATTCAACAGTCCTGCACAATTCACATTCAATATGCCATTTGTTGAAAGCCAGGCATATTCTGTTGGAAAACATGAACTGAGGTCATAAGCCTTTCGTGTGAGGGTTTATGTAAATCTCATCAGGGGTTGGGCTGTACGTCATGTCTCCTGTAGCTGTGGGTGCTGGAGGCGTCAGAATCCTCCTTGGTTTTGCCTCCCCACCCTCGGCTTTGGCCTTCCCTTGGCACTGCTGGGCAGAGAATCCGCAGCTCTTTGAGCTGTCACCCACTGGTGTCCTACTGGAGCCTTGTGGTGTGGTAGAGAGGTGTGGGGGAGGGGAAGCATTCTGTAATCCTGGGATGAAATTTCCATCTTTAGGTGGGCCTGGGCTCCTGGGCTGGGACCTTCCCCGGGGTTTCCTCTCACTTCGCTCTTCCGACCCCCTCAGGTGAGACAGGGAGGCCAGAGGGGCTGCCGTGGGTGGGCCGCCCTTCCCAGGTGGCTCTGAGACAAGGTTTTGGCTAAGTCTCTCCCCTTGGACAGCAGACTTTGTTATGGAGAAGGTTCTGGGTGTGTTTCTCCATGTTTACTCCCTCCTCCCTGTGCCAGAGCCAAGAGGTGTTTCTTGGTCCTTCAGATTTCAGGGGGCAGTCTGCAAACTCCATTCACTGATGGGTCCAGGAAAAGTCACTGGTGTTCCGTTTGTCCAGGTCTTTCTGTTTGTAAGGATGTGGGTGACAACTTCCAAGCTCTGCACATGTTGGAGTGGAAACCCAGCCCTTCCCCGGCTTCCATTTTCCTCATGACTCTTGTCACCACCTGGAATTACATACTTTATTTGATAGTTCACTCATTGTTTTGCCTGTCTTCCTCATGAGAACATAAAGCCCAGAAGACTGGAACTTTGTCAGTCTGTTCCCCCTCATCCCCACACCTGGAAGAGCGGCTCTTTCCAATAGCTCTCATGGTGGCGCTGGGAGCGGGCTCCCTGGGCCACAAGATTGGCCCTGCCCACACAGAAGCTGGTGGCTTTTCTCTGGTCACTTCTAAATGGCCGGCTGTTTTGCCCTCTTGCGGTGGGTGAATCTTGCACCCCACCCTTTCCCCTACATTCCCAATACTTTGTTTTGGGGATTGCAATCGTGGGCCCTCTGCACATCAAGAGAAACAAAATTACCCCCGTGCTCCATGTCTCGCTGAGGATCCGGCCGCCAGCGTCAGTTCTCACGAGCAGATTTTTAAACCATCACCATCTGTTCTGCTCTTCATGACGAATGTAAGAAATATTGTTTTCCTGATTCCATCGGGGCAGGGGAAAATACGGATTCCTAAAGACCACAGTTCTTGTAGAGGAAGTGTGGATCTGCCACCCACTCACTAACGATACGGTTGTTCCTGCCCCCAGTTGAGGCATTCCAAGTAAAGTTAGTTTACTGAAAGGATCATATTGGCCACTGACTTCTGTATGAAAGGAAGTTAGGAGAAGGGTGGACGTAGGGAAGTTGGTGCTGTCAAAGAACAAAAATCCAGCTGAGTGCATTAGGAAATCTAATTGTCTTCATGAAATGATTCTTGAATCAGGCAGCATGCGTCCCATCTAGCAAGTAGAGGGGAGCTCTGAGGAGTTGTACAAAATTCAAGGTTTTTATAGGAAGGGGGGCAGGGCAAGGAAGTTATTAGCAAAAGAAAAGAAAGGATTATCTCCGGCCTGGTCACCTTCCCTTAAGAGGAAGAGTAGGGGTTCATGCAGTATGATCTTATTTTCTTTTGGGGGATGGAGAGGGCCCTGTGACAGGTGACCTCACTGATGCTGATCAGAACATTCTTCACGGACTGGGTAAGACTCCCATTTCTGGGGGAGGTAGAAACTGCAGTTGGGTTAGATATTAAGCCCCTGTTTGGTGACTTGGCCTGAGTGATGTCATATTAGGCCTGTGGTTTTCTTTTTTAACAATGCAGAGGCCCAAAGGCTGTGTCCCTCCACCTCTCTGGGACCTCAGTGCCCTGGGATACAGGGTGGAGATGGACTGGCAGTGAAACATTGTGGCCCCTGCTGCTGTCGGGGAAGTTTCCACAAGAAAGCCAAGTCTGGGGACTGTTTTCTGCCCTCAGAAGCTTGTGAGGTTGGCCCAGGCTGGTGGCAAGCTGGTAGGGCCAACCACAATGCTGTGGCGCTGGGTGGGCCACATCTGTGCCCGTGGCAGACCTGGGCATCCCGCCCCACGTAGGGACGGGGGCAACATTTTCTGCGGTTTTATAGGGGTTTGGGCCGAACACTTCAAAGTGCAGATGCGTACAGCCCATGTGGAGTTTTGCAGCTGGAGGATACCAGGGGAATTTTATTGGAGAAGGGTATGTCAAGTCTCCTACCCAGAGTGTGGTAATGCTGGTGTCCACCTGAGACATCAGAACCTGACGCCACTGTACCCACTGCATTGAATCACCTGCATTGTGTAAGAAACGAGTGAGACATAGCTTTATTTTTACCGCCACTGTCCCTCCGAACCTGCGCTGTTCAACATTCAGGGAAGTCCTAGAGCTTTCTGTTTTTTCTAAGGCAATAAGATGTTCCTCTGGTCACTTTCAGTCCCAGGAATCTCATTTCAATCATCAAACGAGGAATCAGTGAATCTCTGGAGCTTTGTCCACGGGGCTGGAGCCTGACTGTCCTCGGAAGCTAGCAGCGGAAGGAGGGCTGTGTGTGTGTGTCCTCTGCTCTCTTCTCTTGCCTCTGTCCCTGCTAGGCAGGGTTGGGCCCCGGGAGATGGAGTATCTGGGCAGTCTGACCTTAAAGGGGCTGTTTGGCATGTTCGGGGCCCAGCAGATGTTGAGCTCTGGACTGTCCTCTTGAGGGGCACTTGTGTGGGTTTCTCCGAGATGCTCCTGCTGGAAACTTGTAACTCACACCCACAAAGCCTCATTGGGCTGGTGCCTGTGACTGCTGCAATTGTCCCTTGCATTCGTGCCCCCCACCCCCGCCCCGACTCCTTGGGCAGTCCTCCTGGGCTGGCCGTGCCCCCCACCCATGAGCAGTTGGCTGCTCTTCCCAGGGCACCTCCTCTTCCTCCCTTGGCGGGGGACAATTCTGGCCATGGCCTCCTGCCTGTAGATTTTCATAAGACCTTTGTGCCAGCCCCCCAGATGCTGGGGACGCAGGGCCGTCATCCCAGGACCCCTGCTCCAGAGGTAGACAGAGCCGCCTGCCCCTCCTGACAAGGCACAACCCTCCAATAAAAGCTCCCCCCGCCCCACTACCCCACCTTTCTCCCGGTCTCCTGTGGGCCAGAACATTGGGAAAACTGGCTTGGGGATGTGATATGAGGGGGCATCTGTCAATGGTGGATGTGGCCATGCTTGCCACCTCTGCCGGTGCTCCCAAGGCTGGTGGCCTCCCAGGACAGACAGCCCCAAGTTGGTCACTCTGGAACTCCTGGACTTTCGAAGGGGGGGCGGCAAATGGGAGGTGACAATGAGGACAGAGAATTAAAGGGCACTGTGAGTCAGAGGGAGTCTCCTGCCTCCACCCAGGAAAGCAGGATGGACGAGGGGTGATCGTGTGTCCTTGTCCCCTGCCCACTGACACCTGGTGCTGCAGCCTTGGGTTCAAGCCATTGCCACACTTTCAACAGGATGGTGCTGCTCCTTTAGTAGGCGGCTGGAGAAACACTCTCATTTTGCAGAGCTGAAAGAATGTTTCTAGAGCTTATGCAGGGGGTCCACCTGTTTTAGGAGCGGCTTGACTCTATGAGGGTTCCAGAGGGGTTGTTTCCAGGAGTTGGGCGGCGTCGAAGGGTTAATTGGGATGTTGTTGTCTGCATTTGGCTTGGAGATGGGAAAGCTTTATGTTTATTCAAATAACAGTTAATTTAAAATTACAATTTTAGTCTTAATTGTATGTATTTGGGGATCCCATTTAAGTCTCTGGAAATAATTGCAGAGTAATATTTTGGGAAGTTATATTAAAATGCACAGATGTTCGAGGAAAGAAAGGTCCCGGTGGGTGAGCCTCAGCCCCAATGGAGAGGATGCCCCGGACAGCTTCCGCAGCAGGCGGAGAGGTGACTCCCTACCCCATCCTCGGTCTGGCTCTGGGCAAGGCTGCTGGTGAAGCCCCTTTAAACACAGCATCAGCCAAATCCAGCCCTCCTCCTCCAATTCGGTGCTGTCAGGTTCCAGGAAGGAGAGACCCAGTCAGTCAGCGTCTCTGCTTCTGGGGAGGCGTCTGTGGGAAGGGAGGGGAGCAACCAAGGCGGGGAGAGCAGGAGGGATAAAAGGGTGGGGCAGATCCTTAAAACTCTGAGGCCCTGTGCTTGCTGGCCACGGGGTAGGCATGAGAGGGAGCTGCTCCCGTGACCAGAGCGCTGGGGGGCTGCTGACCAAGGGGGAGTGTCCCAAGGGGCCTTTGCGGCTGCCCCGTGGGCCTCTCCCCTCTGTCCTTATTGCCTTCCAGCTGTCGGTCCTGGGGCGGTCCCTGAATGCCCCCTATCCTCCTGCCATCCTACAGAGCATCCGGGCAGGGGCCCATCAGGGAGAAGTGAGCCCCTCAGCACACTCTGCAGGCAGGACCTGCTGGGTACTTCCTGCGTCTCCGTGCCCCGGAGGCCTCTCCTGTGAGGGCTTTGGGCTTGACTCACAATGACACTGGCAAAGACTTGTTTGTGGCACTTGCTGGCACAGAGGATTTTACTCCGCGCATGAATAAACCATACCCCCGAGATCCCGTAAACATAAACTGGACGGGTTTCTGCGGCCCCTCAGGAACTTCTCGGCCCCAGGCTGGGCTGGGCTGGGCCACGGCACGGAGGTGTCGTCCAGTGTGTGGAGCCCCATGAGCCTCGCCGGGCGTGGGGATGAGCCGTGACCACATTTGGGCAGGAGGCTGCCCTTCTTGCGGGGCTGGGCGTGGGGAGACCCTGCCTCCCTGCCTCCGGCTGGCCGCTGTAAGAGCAGGAAGCCCCCTCGGTGGCAGAGAGCGGGCCTGTGAGGTGAGACCGGCAGGTGCGCTTACCGATCTTACCGTTGGAAGCCAAGTCTGTGAGCCCACAGCTTACTGGTCTGCAGTCAGGGCCGGTGGTGGGGTCTGACAGGCTGCAGGGTCAGCCCCTGGAGCCGCGTTCTCCAGTACACCCTGTCCTCTGTGCCGTGTGCCAGTTCGGCTCTGTGTGGAAGGGGGAATAGGGACAGACACAGTTCCTGCCCCCCACGGAGCCCACAGTCTGGGGTATATGATGCTGGGGCCCAACCAGGGGCGGCCCGTGGTGGGCTGGAGCCAAGGGCACAGCGGAAGTTTCCAGGAAGATGTGATTATTTGCTGAGGCTGACAGGAGAACACTGGTCCAGGAGGAGGAGAGATGGGGGTGGCTTCCAGGCAGAGAGAGCTGCCCACGTGCCGGAACAAGGCGGAGAGTGCAGGGCTGTTGATGACTGGTCTGTAAATTCGAGGAGAGACAATTCTGGATCAGAGAGACTCGGGCAGAGGTGAGTGGAACAGGCAGCTGGTCAGACCCCTGCAGCCCCAGAAACAGAGTTAAGGAGCTCGGACCGTGCCCTAGGGCAGTGGGACCATTGCAGGCTTTTGAGCAGGGGTGGGGGGAGACTGGACGGAGCTTGCCCTTTGTGATTCTGAATATGGGAATGGATGTGGCGGTGGCAGATGCCCCTAGGGGCTGTGCTCACCTTTCCACAGGGGAGGACCAGGGATCAGTAATTGGCTCTGATCGTGCAAAACAGGTGCCTGCCTGCTGTGTAGACCTTGTTCACGAGGGCTGGCAGCTAAAATGCTAGTCTTTCTGAGATAACAAAGAGGCAGAGTGAAGGCTGACCAGTGACCGGTGAAGTCCCCGGGGCCCAGGTGGGCGTGGTTTCTCTGGCGCCTGTGTGGGCTCTGCCTTGGCCGTGGGCTTCTTTATTGCTGGGGCTGCTGGTGGCTCAGGGCTGTCACTTGTCAACCTCAATGCTCTATCCTCAGAGGCATCCCCAGAGCCATGGATGATAATCGTTGTAGAAGGACTACCCGTGGTGTACCTGGTAGCTTGGCTGCCCAGGGCTGTCGGCTTAGAGGTTAACTGTCAGAGAGGCCAGAAAAAGGAAAAACAATGTTAAAGCAAAGTGCACTGACCTGCTCTATGAAATAGTAGCTTTATCCTGTAACATCAGTTAGGACTAAGTTTGGCTGCGTAAAGCATAAAAGGCAACGTAATAGTATCTTTAACAAGAAAGAAGTTAATGTTTCTCTCGCTTAAAAGAAGCGCGTAGGTGGGTAGCTTCATGGGGGGGAGGGTGGCTGGCCATGATGGACTCTTACCTCTTTTGGCTCTACTGTCTTCACACATGGCTTTCCCTGCAAAGCATCTTATGGTCCAAGGTGGTTGCAGGAGCTCCAGCCATCAGGTTTGCATTCCAAGCAGCAGAAGGAGGAAAGGTGAGCAAAAGGGGCCTGCCCCCAAGCTGAGTAAACTGCCTTTTAAGGATCTTTCCTGGGAGTCCCTGTTGCGTTTCTTTATCTTTTTGGCCAGACACTAGTTACATGGCCCCAACTAGCTAAATGGGAGGCTTGCAGTTCAGCTTAAAATCCAAGTTTTGTTGCCATGGAAGAGAGTGGAAATGGTTGTTGGGGAGGCAGGCAGTCCCCTCAGTCCCAGCCCCTTCCAGAAGCCTCTGCCTTATGGAATGTTCTGCTCCAAAGCCAGGCAGCCTGTTTGCTTGCCTTCTTTCTGCCTTGCCTTTCTCTGCCTCCTCTTGTATTGGCTGGTGCCCACCATGCGCTAGGCACTGGGAGTCAAAGATGAATATGACAGAGAGGAATCATGGGCCTCATGGGCTCAGCTTTGGCCTGCCCTGCTGCCTGGGTACTGCTCTGATTGGTTCTGTGCAGTCCTGTGGGAATGGGGAGTTGGAACCTGCAGCGCAGGGTCCAAGTAAGTGGCTTTTAAATGATCCCTGGGGGATTCTAGGGCCAGCAGAGCTGAGGGCCAGAGCATCAGCCCCTCTGGGCACAGGCAGAGGCCATCCAGGGGGTTAGTGCCAGAGGGGGGCAGTGGGGGCAGTGGCCAGTGGGGGCTGAAGTTCAAGGTTGCCATGTAGATCCTAGTCGGGTGGAGCTCCGGCTGGAGGATTGGAGTAGACGTGGAGGAGTCAGCGGGGCCTTTTCCTCAGCTCTGGAGTCTGTCTGGCTCAGGATAGATGGAGACTCTGCCCTAGGGGCAGCCTGCACAGCGAGACTCAGCTGGTCTCACCGAGCGCGCTTGTTCCTGGTGAGGGACCCCTACGTACCCAAGAGAAGAGGGTTGTTGATTTCTGTTTCGCCTAGCGTTGGGCTGTGTGAGTTCACGTTCGTTAACCATTTGTCATTGCTGCAGGGCCCATCGCCCTTAACCGGGGTATGGGACTAGGCGGAACTGCTGTTCCCAAACCTGAACGTGAAACAGACAGTGTGCATTTCGATGAGTTTTTGAGGTCTTCATTTTGTCTTGTTGCCTGCTGATTTGATTCCTTGTAGAGGAATGAAGGTTTTTGGCCTGCTGGAAATTTTTTCCTCTGGAGATGTGTTTCAGTCTGGTTGAAAATAGATAGAGAATTTGGTTTTGCAGTGATCCTGGCGTCTCCAATAGCTGCAGGGGTGGGTCTGTCAGAGGTGTTGGGAGCCTCCTGGTGTATGCGATGTTTGATCATTTTGCATTTGCTCCTCCAGCTTTGCTCTCTGGCTCTCTTTCTGCCAGCCCTCTTACACATTTTAATTTTTGCGGAGGGCGTTTTGAGTAGAAGCTGTTGGGCTCTCAGTCTTCTGTCTGCTGCCCTGTGACCTTCCAAACCAACCCTCCTGGGAGTTGTGGGCCCCCTGCCCACCCCAGGATGCAAACCATTGGCAGGAAAAGCATCCTTGCAGAGCTGCGAGTGGAGTGCCCTGGCCCAGAGCATGTGTGGGTATGGTGAGTGGCCAGCTCCGTGCAGGAGGCCCGCTTATCCCCCAGGAGTCGCTGACAGCTCCAGCTGAAAGATGATAATGCCCATGCATTAGGCACCAGCTGGGTGCCTGATTTCTCCATGTTCCTCTGCATGGCTCAGCTCCCCCCACAGAGGAGAGAGGGGGCTCAGAGAGTGGGTTGGAAATGGCCGGAGTTCACAGGGCCCTTGGGTGGGACTCCTGGGCTCTCCCACAGGGCTGTGCCACCCAGGGACGGACAGATGGTCCCTGAAGAAAGCAAAAGGGAAGCAGAGGGGCCTGGACAGGGTGCAAGTTGGGAGATCTAGTGAAGATGGGTGAGAGCAGATGTGCGGGGGGAAGACAGGAGCCCTGAGAGAGCAGAGAGAGGACAAAGGGGCCAGAGGCAGAGATGGGCCCTGACTCATCCTTTTGGTGACTGTGGCGCCCCCTGGGAGCACCATGCCTCTTTGAGCCTCAGTTTCCCCTCCTTCCAGTCTGTGAAATGAGCACAATGGAAATCTGTTGATGCAGAAAGAGAAAGCAGTTGACAAACAGCAGAGCACTGTCCAGATCTTCCTGGCTCTACGACTCCACGAGCGTGTACCCCTATTCTTGCAAAAGACCCAGGCCTGCCTTGTCCTAGGGCGGACAATGTCCTTCCAGCAGGGGTAGCAGAGGCGTTGCCGCAGTGAGGGGACATGGGGTTGGCCTGGGATGCAGGGCATTTCCTGTCTCCTTCCCCATCTGCGTGGGCTTGGGGGTGTCTAAGGGTGTGTGGGGAAGGTCATGTTTTGGTGCCCCCTCCTCTACGAGAGAGCAACCCCTCCTGGCGATTTTGCCGTGGCTGAATTCACACATCACTGAATGTGTTTGGAGTGTGGCCGTGGTCACAGTTGTCAGGGTCAGATGGAGAGTGGCTGCTCTGGGAGGGCATGGCCCAGAGGTCGGAGGCCGGCGGGAGAAGGGGCCTCCGGGGGCTGCTCACTGTCTGTCCCCGCTTCCCCCAGGGGGCAGTTTGAAATACCCCTTTTGCCCCTTCCTACAGCACACACAGCCGACTGCTGTTGTTTCTCGTACTTTCTCAGATCTTTTATTGGGAACTTACCCATACATGTATTTCTTGTCTTTGGTTCTGTGCTTTATAAAAGGTGCTTTAGATGTTGTTTTCTGTGGTTTTTTTCCATTTTCTTTCTTCTAAGGAGCTGTGTTAGGTGTCCTCTGAGAAGGAGATGCCAAGGCAGGATTAAGTATGTGTGGATTTTATTGGGGGATGTGCCTGTGGGAGCCTGGGTGGGCAGGGGGAGCCATCAGAAATGAAGGAGAGGTGGGCGGGTGGAAGCTTCCAGGCGTCAGTCCAAGGAAGGCAGAGCTACCTGGATACTCTTTGCACCGAAAGTGCTGATGTGGGAGTCCTGTGCCTCCCAGGGCGGGGTCTGCATTAGTGTCCCCACTGTGCTCAGCCCCTCGGAGGAGACACTGCTGTGGCATCTCAAGGAGCCAGTCACTGAGACACTGAGGATTTTGACGGATAGCCGTTTTGCTTCGCAGTCGGTTTTACAAGTACACCCTGTGGGCGGCACTGTGGTGCAGTGGTTAGGAGCGGGGGCTCTGAAGCCACACGGCCAGGTTCGAATCCTGACGGTGCGCCCCCTGCTGGCTGCACCACCACCCCGCGGGCGGCGAGTTACGTGGCTGTGCCGTGCCTCAGTTTCTTCATCTGTAGAATAGACGTGGAGCAGGGACCGATCACACAGCGCTGCAGTGAGGTGAGTTCCGGAGCGGGGCCCAGGCAGCTGGCATCCCGGGGAGCTCAGGAGTCGTTCGTCCGATGCTTTGGTGGTAACGCCTTTTGGCCTTCCCTGTGAGGATTCACGGGGGAGAGCACGTGTAAGTGGTATTGCGTGTGGTGGTGCCCGGTGCAGTTTCTTGCCGGCCACCCCAGCCCTGAAGTCAGTCGAGGATTTCCCCACCGGCTTTGTCTCTCTCCCTCCTGCACCCGGTCAGACCCCGTGACACGTGTGGCCCCTGCTCCAATAAGTGACCCGTGAGGTGACCTCACCCCCAAGACCGGAGTGATCTTCCGTTGAACAGACCCGCATGTGCAGACCAGAAGGACAGGTCCAGGTGGGCGGCCGCTCTCCCTTCCCGCCGGACTTTCCTTGCGAGGAGAGCGGGAACGCCAGGCTCGGGTCCCCCTCGGCCCAGCCTTCAGCATCCGTGGAGCCGTCGTGGGGCAGCCCCCGAGTGACCTCGCTGCCATCTGGGGCTTCCGTCGGAGCATCTCGGCGCTGTTTTCAACCGTCTAATTTGTAAATGCTGTGACTCACCCAAAATTACAGAGCCGAGCTAATATGGAATCAAGAATTTATAGATTTCCTTTTCCCTCATGCAGTTCCTTGAGTTTGGGGAAATTTCAGTTCAGAACGAGAGGGTCCTCTAACCAAGGCCTCAGGCATGTTTGAGGCCTTGCCGATTTCTTGCTGGTCGGGTAGGTGACCTCTCGGGGCCTTACACTGAAGACCTGTCTTCTGCCCCTGTGCCTCAGGTTCCGGGCCCCGCGGCCCCTCCAGCTCCTAGGTGGAGGGGGTCCTAGTGCCACGGTGGTGGGAGCGGTGGACGAGCCTTCTGGAGCTTACTTGCCGCGGTCTGGTCCAGTGACCTCGGGGGGCTGGAAATGTGGGGGCCGCACAGACTATTTGATGAGCAGCCCCTGTTTGTGCACAGCACCTTCGGACTTCCAGAGAGTACTGGTCTTGCAAACCCTCACGATGAGACCTTCTTGGCACAGGTGGTCTCGTTTGATGGGTGAGGAAGCAGAGGCTCAGCGTGGGGCTTTCAGTGCCACCTTGGGAGGTGAGAGCTCAGAGCTGCAAACATCCCA
This sequence comes from Leptonychotes weddellii, assembly GCF_054177405.1. Lineage (NCBI taxonomy): Eukaryota > Metazoa > Chordata > Mammalia > Carnivora > Phocidae > Leptonychotes > Leptonychotes weddellii. Next base: position 108,766,854 of record NC_138377.1, read on the forward strand.
AGAGCATCCATCTGGACAGAGGTTAGCTTGTCACTTGGCTCTCCTGTGAGACCGTCTCCGACCTGAGTCTGAGCCGGGGGCTCCTCTGCGGGGCGCTCGGTTCCTGCCCTGCCTCCTTCACCCCCACCATGGGTGGTGGTGACACCTTGAGCTCCCCGCACCCCTCACTTCCCATTCTAGACCCAAACACTCACGGGCTCTTTATGGGTCCCAGACAGCCCCCTTCTGCCAACCTCAGACGGCTGCTTGGGGGGTCTGGGGTGGCCCCTCATGGTACCCTGCCGGCCCCAATGCATGCTCCCTCGGCTCCCTCCATCTGCAACCAGGGCTCCCCCTCCCCACAATCTCCACTGCTTCAACGGGACATCCATACCAGCCTCCTATCCCAGCCCTTCCATGCTTCCCGCTCAGACCTACTCTTCACCCTGGAGCCAAGCGATTTTTTCAAGAAGCACAGCTGACCACTGCTTTCAGGATCAAGTGCAAACCCTTTGTCACCCTCCTCCTTCTAGACTTCAGCCCCTGCAGAACGTTTCCTCCGGTCCTCGAATTTCCCTGCAGGCCCTTGCCGGAGCTGTGCCTTCTGCCTGGGATGCTTCCCCATGTCCTCATCGCTGGTCTTTCTCCTGCATGCGGTGTCTACTTCCCTTATTCCCGGGAGGCCTTGCCAGCATTGAGGATTTGGGGGTGCGATATGAAAATTTTACTTGGCAAAATAAAGGGGCAAGTGAAGTTTTCAGTGTGTTTATGGACGCCGGTGGCTAGAAATCTTAAAGTAATGATCTGTACTCATTGATTTCTGTTGTGTTGCTTTCCCAAGAAGATTGATGGAGGCAGAGAGTGTGCTCAAGAGGGTGGCCCTTTATTTACAGGCCATCTTAAATAGAGTCGTGATAAAGAGAAGGATTCTAGGTCTACGGTGTGAGAGGTGTGAGAGGTTTTCACCTAACAAGGCTGTTGGGCTGTTGTGGCCACACTTGGTGCGATTTGTTGAAGCAGGTGGATAATGAGCTTATCACTGTGATGCAAATGAAGAGACGCAGTTCACACTCTCCCTGCCCGTGTTTCTGCCTCATGAGCTTTGCGTGTTTAAAAAAAGCCACTGAGGATCTTGGTTTTGTTGCAGATAGGATTCCAATTGGAAGGGAGTATGCTGGTCCCCCAGAGACGTCTACACCCTAGCTCGGGGAGCCTGTCCGTCTGTTACTTTACATGGCAAGAGGGACTTCGCAGATGGGACTAAGTCACAGGAATGGAGACGGAGAGATATCCTGGGTTATCCAGGGGGGCCTGACACAATCATGGGGTCCTTATAAGAGAGGCTGGGAGAGTCAGAGGAGAGGTGATGGGATGATGGGATGGTGGAAGCAGGGATTGGGGTGATGGGCTTTGGAGATGGAAGAAGGGGCTATAAGCCAAGGAACGTAGACAGCTTCTAGAAGCTGGAAAAGGCAAGGGAACAGATTCTCCCGTAGAGCTTCCAGCAGGAACCAGCCCAGTCGACACCTGGGCTTCAACCTTGTGAGACCCTTGTGAGACCGTAGATTTGTGTTGTTTTAAGTCACCAATTTTGCGATACTTTGTTACAGCAGACGTAGGAAACTGAGAGAGACCCACTGGCCGAGCTTTAAAGGGGCATCAGGGTTGGCCAGTTGTCCTGTCCAGTGGGCTCTCATTTTGCTTAAGTCCTGGCAACATTGTCCTGCTTTTTATAAGTGACCAGAGCTTATTTGGGGCACCAAATCTTCTTTGCCCTGCCTGGGTATACTCGTACCTTTTGGGAGGTGAATGTTCTGCCTGCTTCTCTTCTGGAATGACCCACGCTGGGCCATTCGTGGGAAACAGCTGGTGAAACGAAAGGCAGCTCCCTGGGGGGATGATGAGCGGGGACCCGCGGGAGGTCCCTCAGAGCCAGCACCTGAGCTCTGCTTACCTCTGGGTGTTTGAGGCTTGTGTATCGGCTGCATGCCGGCCACATCTGACTGTCCATCCTCATGGGCATGGCCAGGTGTGCGTGCAGGTGGGCAAGGAGAATCGAGCTGTTCTTGAGGGACATCGCCTTCTCCCTGCTTATTCCGGAGCCAGGGCTATCAGGACGTGGTCCTCACTCTCCTGTCCTGACCTGCCACCAGCACCGGGTCCCTTGAGCTGCCTCTCAGCCTCGGGGATGCGGTGGCTGCCCTCAGCCTGGGCTCTGCAGGCTTCTTCGTTTCTTCTGACCAGCTCCACGACCGTGGCTGGGGAGTGAAGGGCCTGGTAGCCTGGCCCCTGCCATCGAGGATGGAAAGGCTTGGCTGCATGGCTGCTGTGGGACCAGACCTCCTGGCCCCGTGTCATCATCAAACGAGCCTTAAAACCAGAGCTGCTTTAGCCTCAAACACGCACCTCCAGAGATTAAGAAAGCTCGGTGGTGAATATTGCTCAGAGCTAATGATGGATTTATTATTCAGTAACTGGGATTATACTCTAGTCTGTTTATGGGTTTTTCCTCTAAATTGCTAATGTTTGAAGTGGAAACGTTCGATGCTGATTAATGCTTCTGCTTCAAGATTTCCTTTCAGGCAACTTATTTATAAATAACGTAGCTTTTCAAGGAACACCCACAAGTTTCAAGGATAATTAGCATGATGAGATGCACGGCCAAAGTGGGGTGCTGGAGGGCCCCGTTCTCCATGTGGGGGTATGGAAATCTGGGTCTTGCGCCGTTGGGAGAAGGGGCGTTTGCATGTGTGGATTCATTTGATTTTCAGAACAGCCCCCCATGCAGGAGTAGTTTGTACAGAGGAGCCTAAGGCTTGCAGAGTTCAGAATTTTTGGGGGGATGCCACTCGAAAGAGGGGACACTGGCACTTGGGCCGAGGCCGACAGCCCTTCCAGTGTGGACGTCTCATTTCTTTGCCATCGTGGCTACTTCTCCTTCCTCCCATCTCCCCAGCATCCCTGTTCCCTTTGACCCGTGGGGATTCTGAGTAGTTTTTATTTTTTTTAATTTTTTTTTTAAAGATTTTATTTATTTATTCATGAGAGACAGAGAGAGAGAGGTAGAGGGAGAAGCAGGCTCCCAAGGAGCAGGGAGCCCAATGCGGGGCTCGATCCCAGGACCCTGGGATCATGACCTGAGCCGAAGGCAGACGCTTAACCATCTGAGCCACCCAGGCGCCTGATTCTGAGTAGTTTTGAAAAAAGCATTAACATTCTTGGACCCTGAGATTGAAAACAAGTCCTCTCTCGCTCTCTTTTTCTTTTCGACAAGTTTTGGTGTTACTTTCGAGCTTCCTGCCCGGTGTACCTTCAGAATTGGGCAGATGAGGGAAAACCGTCTGTCAGAGAGCAGGGGGGTCCCCGGTTTTGTCCTTCCAGGCTCCTGACTGCCCGCAACCCTGCTTGAATCTGTTTACCAGCAGCCGCTTCCGCCGATGCCTGTGCCCAGTGAGAGTGAATCACCATTTCCCTTTTCTCATTTCTGTCCTGTGTCCCTGTGTCGTGGTCCTACTGCACCTGTTCTCTTATTAGAGGTAGGATGTCGTAACGGCTCATACAAGCTGTAGCCTGTGATCTGGGTTCTCGGGGGCTCACGGCACATCTGAGGATGTTCACTTCAAACCGGCAGAGGATGGGATGACGGGGGAATGACCCAAGTTACGGGGAGAGTCTCGAGTCCCCTCTGTGTTGTGCAGAACCAGGCACGCAGCAGGTGCTTAGTAAATACTGCGGAGGGTGCGGCTGGGTGGCCGTGAGGTTGGCATGGGCCGGGGCAGATAAGGTCCCAGGCTGCGGAGAGCAGTTGTCACCTGGGGGTAGCCAGCAAGTCCACTTTTAAACGCTGGGGCCCAAAGGCTCTGCCTGCGAAATGGCACTTGATTTGGCTTTCGTCCGTCTTGTGTGTTGGGTTTCTTGTTCAGTGAGGAGAACAGAGGGGGAAGGGAGGAGGGGGAGTGGAGACTGAGCAGCGTGCAGGGTGGTGAGGCCGCGTACAGACTGCCGGGTCCGGGACCCCTCGGTGGAGCTGCCACACCCACAAAGTAGTGTGGGCATGGGGGGTGCGTGCCTGTGTGTGCACGAGTGTGCGCCCGGCACAGAGGAAAGAGAAAGGAACGCTTGCAAGGAGTAGAGCTTCTCGAAGACAAGCATTCGGTGGAGGCAGCCAGTCAGAGCTGGGGCAGCTTCCGGAATAGAAGCCCCCTGAGTTTCCACAGCAGTCTTGGGGGGGCTTTGCCCGGTTTGTGGAAAGGTGTGTGTGTGACCCAGCAGTCCGGCTGGGTGGCGCAGGAGAGGTGTCTGCCCTCGGTGAGGAGGCACACCTTTCCCGCTGCTTTTTGTTATTGTTTAATAAGCTTTGACTTTTGGAACAGTTTTCGTTTTATAGAAAAGTTGCACAGATAGTATAGAGTGTACCCAAGTACCCCTTGCCCCACTTCCCTTCTTCTTATTACTATTACAGATTTATTTATTTACTTGTTTGTTTTTAAGTAGGCTCCATGCCCACCTGGGGCTTGAACTCACAACCCTGAGATCAAGAGTTGTAGTTCTACCGACTGAGCCAGCCAGCGCCCCACAGCTTCCCTTCTTGTTCGCATCTTGCATCAATGCGATACATTTGGCACATCTAAGGAACCCACACTGGTCCATCACTACTAACTACACTCCACAGTTTATTCTGATTTCCTTAGTTTTTACCTAATGTCCTCTTTTTTTTTTTTTTAAAGATTTTTTAATTTATATACTTGAGAGAAAGTGAGCGAGAGAGAGAGAAGGAGCAAGGGGAGGGCCAGAGGGAGAGGGAGAAGCAGACTCTCCGCTGAGCAGGGAGCCCAACGTGGGGCTTGATCCCACGACCCTGGGATCATGACCTGAGCCGAAGGCAGATGCTTAACCGACTGAGCCACCCAGGTGCCCTGCTGAACTCCTCTTTGTATTCCAGGATCCCATGCAGGATACCACATTATATTTAGTGATTGTGTTTCCTTAGCCTCCTCCGGTCTGTGGCCGTTTTTGGACAGTTTTGAGAAGTACCGGTCTGGTGTTCTGTAGAATGTCACAATTTGGGTTTATCTGATGTTTTTCTCATGCTTAGACTGCATAACGGGTTTTTGGAAGGAAGACCACAGAGGTCAGGTTCCCAACAAATCATCTCAGAGGTGCATCTATCAACATGATTTATCACCATTGACCTTGGTTGACCTTGCTCACCAGGCTGAGGTGGTCTTTGCTGAGTTTCTCTGCTGTAAGGTCACCCCACCCCCTTTCCGAATTCCTCTTGGGAAGGAAGCCACCATGCACAGTCCACATTTAGGAATCGGGGAGTTAGGAGAATGTCTACGTAAGTTATTTGGAATTTTTGTGTCGGAGAGTTGTCTGTTCTCCCCGATTGATTTATTTAAACATTTCTTTATATCAATATGGACTCACGGGTATTTACATTACAGTCCTACACTATTCTGCTGCTCGGATTATTCCAGCTTTGACCAGTGGTGGCTTTTTCAGGTTGGCTCCTGTCTCCCTGACATGTCCCTATCCTTTCATTTTATGAGTTCTTCCTTCCTGCCTCAACACGATGCTCCAGGCTCATCTTGCATTTTCTGTGCCCTGACCCTAGAATCAGCTGTTTCTCCAAGGGTCCCTGGTTCCTTTTGTTAGTTCCTTTTATGGGAGAATGTTATTAGAAACCAAGGTCTGAGTGTTGAGAGGGCTTGTTTCTACTGAGGTGCCATTGCTTCGAGCTCCTCTTATTGCACAGAGGTAGGAAATAGAGTGTGTATACTAACCTGTGTACAGCTACGTGTCTCCCCTTGCTTTTTGAATGCATTGCCAAGCCCTGGACCCGGCGTCCCGATCACCTATGAGAGCCATCCTTACATATCCCAGAGTGGAAAGGAAACGCCTAGACACGTGGCTGAATAGAGCAGGAACAAAAGGTCTACAAAAGATACAGAGAATAGTAAGAGGAACATCTGGGCACTTTCCACCCAGTGTAAGAAATAAGATATGTGCAGTTTAAGCTGCTGTGAATGCCCCTCCCCAATCACCCCCCCGGGAAACCTACAAAAGCAAAGCTGCTGTTTAGTATTTTGGGGCACATTTTTATATTTTTACTCTGTATGTATGCCTAAATGATATATCTTATTGTTATGTATGTTGTCAAACTCCATAAAGATGTTATTTTACTGTGTTCCTGCAACTTGAATTTTCATTAACTGAGAACTTTTATACATATTTTTCTTCTCAGCAGTCCTGAGAAACACAAGAGTAAGTGTCTCCATGGTTCTGACAGAGAAATAGAACTTACGGCAATGATACGATTTTTTTTTTGCCAACTTCAAGCAGCTAATAAAAATGGGCTAAAATTTTTATCTTCAGAGACCAAAAGTCTGTGCTCTTTGTGCTACGGAACTGTTGAAGCTCATCAGGGAAGGGAAGACGAAACTGGTCTCTATGGTCACTTGGTGACTGGACGACCGAACATCTCCCTTTACCTGGAATCCCAACCTCCCTCTGGGTTTTGCAGGCTCCAGAATTTTTGATGAAATGAGGACTCGTATGGTTGGTTCAGACCCCCACCCCCTCATCACATACTTCCCTGCCAGCATCTGTGCCCGTCTCCTTCGCGTTCCTCCTGAGACTGGAAATAATGTATCCGGCTCAAAGCCACCCCCTCTTTATGTTCACGCCAGATGCCGCCCCTGGAACTTCTCTCTGCCCCCCAGCACCGTTCCCTGCTCTCTCTTGGATCCTTCTCTGCACATTCACACATGCCGCTTCTCTCTCCCATCTGAGAAAAGAGAAAAAAATTCTCTCGCTCCCACTTCCTCCTCCCGCTACTGTCCTATTTTTCTGCTTTGTTTTGCTGTAGAACTTCTGGAAAGAGTTGTCTCTGCTGGGTTTCTGCAGTTCCTCCTCTCCCATTCTCTGTTAAACCCAGTTGGGTCAGACGTTTGCCCCTTCTGCCAATACTTTTACCAACCCTACCAAAACTGTGCCCATCCAGGTCACTAAGCACCTCCCAAGTCGCCACGTCCAGCGATTACTTCTCCGTCCTTCTCTTACTTGTCCTGTCACAGCACCTGTCCTCTCTCTTCCCCAGGAAATGCTTCTCTCCTTGCCTTTCAGGGTGCCCCGTGCCTGGGATTCTTCTCACTTCACTCGGTCTCCTTACTGACCTCTGAGGGTTGGGGTATCCCTGGGACCCACCCATAGATCTCTTTCCTGCTTGATCCATACTCATACCCTTCTTGGTCTCATCCAGTCTTGTCACATTAAATCCATCCATATGCTGAAGAATTCCAAATTTGTATCTTAGCTCCAACTTTTCTCCTGAGTGCCAGACTCGTATACCCAGGCCCACGCAGCGCTTCTCCCTGGAGGTCTAACGGACATCCCAGCAGAACAGGCGCCATCTGTCCCCCATCATCCCTCCCAACACTTTCCCATCTCAGCAAATGGCACCTCCATCCTTCCAGATGCTTGGACCACAGACTCTGAGTCGACCTTGACTCCCATGTTCCTTGCAAGTACTACATCTTAAGCTGTTCCAGAATTCCATCCCCAGGCACCACCTGCACTGCCCCAGTCATCTCCCGGCTGGATTGTGGCACTAGCCTCTAGTTTTTTCTTTCTGCCCTGACCACACAGCTTTCTGGCCAGGTCCGTCTCTACACTGCAGCTTTGAAACTGAAATCAGGGTGATGGCTTTAAAACTTAAATCAGGTCATGACACTCCTCAATCCAGAACCCTCCAAATGCCCTGTCTCACTCAGAGTGAAAGCTGATGGCCCCCCTCAGCTGTTTCCTCTTGACTTATTTACTAAAACTTTTCCCTGCAAAAACCTAGCTGATTAACTTAATCACCTTCTTCACATGCTAGGTCAAACATTTTCTTCTCTGTGAGGCCTCTGCAGACCACCCTGTTTAGTGCTGGTCGCCCCCTCACCAGGCGTGAGCACCTTCCATGTTAGCTCTGTAACTTCTTGGTTATTGTCTGCACCCCCTCCAGAGCAGGAGTCTGGAAGCTCAGGGGCTTGGCTGGCCTCATTTCGCCCCGGGTCCCCAGGCCTGACACACGATGTAAGAGGTAGTTGCCAGCAGGCTGCTTCAGTGACAGTCTACACTCAAGAGCAAGGGCCTGCTTCAGCCTTACGATCTGGGCCCCTCCCTTGCCTCACCCTAGTCCTGACCCTACCTGCAGCAAAGTCAGGCAACTTCGTGCCCCGTCTGCCCCAGCGTCCTCAAAACCCCAGAACCAACCTTTCTTGGCTGCTTGGCCTCTGTGAGTGTCCATCCAGGGAGGGTCCCTCACCCTGGCCACCAGGGTGGCATCCGTGTGGACACTGACTGGTGGGCTTGGTTTCCTCCAGAGAGGACCAGGCCAGAGGCACAACCACTCCACTCTCCATGCTTGTCATCCACGGGGTGACTCAGTCCCTGGGCCTTCCCAGCAATACTTCTCTGTATTTGTTGCACTGAATAGCACTAGAATTGTAGGTCTTTTTCAGATATTTTAATTTTATTTTACTTTTAAGAATTTTATTTATTTGAGAGAGAGCGAATGAGAGAGAGGGAGCACACGAGCAGGGGGAGGGGCAGAGGGAGAGGGAGAAGCGGACTCCCCACTCAGCGGGGAGCCCGACATGGGGCTTGATCCCAGGACCCTGGGATCATGACCTGAGCCAAAGCAGACACTTAACTGACTGAGCCATCCAGGCGCCCCCAGACATTTTTATTTTAAATCAAATTCATTAAAATACACTTTATTTCACCATCTAGGACATCTGTACATTATAGATCTCAAAGAGAAGTTTCAGAAACAATTTTTTACACTCATTAGAGGTGATGTATTCTGTCTAGTATTCTACTTTGTTTTGAAAATCCCCAGCAGTCTGTAAGCCGAGGCTATTTCCACCATGCTCATCATCTTACAGACGACATATCTCAGCCCTAAAGAGCTACGGGTCTAGCAAAGTTCACATCCTTTAATTTGCCAAAGAGCCAAGACTAGAACCCCAGCCTCAGATTCCCACCCTGTGGCTTTTTTAGGCTCTTATAATTAATTTTAATGATTGTGCCATTGTGGCTTATTTAAATTACTCCAGGAGGAACATCAGCTCTATTAAAGAAATTTTATTGTAGCTGCCCACCTGCTCTATTCAGGGAAATGGCATCTATTGTGGGATTTCTTCTGGGTAGTTAAGAGAGTCTAAGAAGCTGGTTTTATAGTCATTGATTTAACTATAGATAACAATGAAGTTAAACAATAAAGTTGGTTTCATCTACAGGAACATATGAGTGATTTGAATTAGAAAGGGTATTCACCAAAAACACTGCTCAGGCGCCTGGGGAGGCATGCCAGCCCTTGCAGAACTCTGGACAGCTCCCACATGGTGTCCCTGGGTGCGGCTGTGATGTTGGGTAGGGGTCACAGTACCATTCCACTAGGTGTCCTTGGGTGTAGGTGTTGATGTTGACTTTTGGCTGTTTTTGGCTATTAGACCCAGCCAGGAGCTTTGAGAAATACAGTCTTGGGCTCCACCCCAGCTCTGTTGACTCAGAGTCTACGTGTCTTAATTCAAGATACTTGGACTCGATCCAGTGGGTCATGGGAGCCACTGTTTCAAATTTCTATAAATTGTAGTACAACTTAGTCCCCTTGAGCTGCTCTAACAAAATATCATAGATTGAGTGACTTATGAAAAACAAACATTTATTTCTTATGCTTGTGGAGGTTAGGAATCAGGATCATGGTGCCAGCCGACTTGGTGTTTAGTGAGGGCTTCCTGGTTCATAGACGGTGCCTTCTTGCTGTGTTGTCACATGGTGGAAGGGTGAGGGAGCTTTCTGGGGGCTCTTTTCTAAGGACCCAAATCCCATTCATGAGAGCTCCACCCTCATGACCTAATCACCTCTCAGAAGTTCCCCACTTCCTAATACCATCGTATTGGGGATTAGATTTTTCAAACATATGAAGTTTGGGGGACACAAACCTTCAGGCCATATCATATGGTCCAATATATGAAACATAAAATGTACCATTTCAGCCACTTTCAAGTATATAGTGAGTTCAGCAGCATTAATCACATTCACATTGTTGTGTTATCATCCCCACCATCCAGCTCCAGAACTCTTTTCCTTTGCAAAACTGGAACTCTGTGCCCATTACGAAAGAATTCCCCATTCCCTGCCTTCCCCAGCCCCTGGCAGCCACTACTGTGCGCTTTGTCCCTATGAATTTCACTATTTTAGGTACTTCATTTAAGTGGAATCACACAATTATCTTTCTGTGATTTAATTTGGTATGACGTCCTCCAGGCTCATCCATGTTATAGCATGTGTCAGAATTTCCTTCCTTTTTAAGGCTGCATAATATGCCATTTTATGAATACACCACATTTTGTTTATCAATTCAACTGTCAGTGGACACTTGGGTTGCTTTGCCCTTTTGGCTATTGTGAATAATGCTACAGTGAACAGGAGTGTACAAATATCTCTTCAGGGTCCTGCTTTTAATTCTTTTGGGTAAATACTCAGAAGAGGAGTTCCTTTTAATTTCTTGAGGAATTTCTATATGGTTTGCCATCGGTTTTACCATTTTACATTTCCAAAATGCACAAGGGTTCCAACTTCTCCACATCCTTGCCAACACTTACTGTTTTCTGTTTTTTTGTTTCTTGGTTTTTGATGGTAGCCATTCTAGTAGGAGTGAAGTGATATCTCAGTGTGGCTTTGATTGCATTTTCCTGATGATCAGTGATGTGGAGCGTCCTCTTACATGTGGGAGCACTGTGGGGACTTTGAGCAGTTCTGTGGTGGGGAGGTGTGGAGTGCAGGTGATACTGCCCCCCTTTGCACCCACACATCAAGCTTCCTACAAGCTGCTTTGGTGGCTTCTGTGGGAACATGGTGTGTCCAGGATGCTGTCCCCAAGCCAGGAGGGAGCATTGTTTATGTATTTTATTATTTTTAAAAATTTATTTATTTGAGAGAGAGAGAGCATGCGAGTGGATGGGGAGGGGCACAGGGAGAGGGAGAGAGAGAATCTCAAGCAGACTCCACATTGAGCATGGAGCCTGACATGGGGCTCGATCTCGCCACCCTGAGACCACAACCTGAGCTGAAACCGAGAGTCAGACACCTAACGGACTGTGCCATCCAGGCGCCCTGGGAGGATTGTTTATTTTGACAGGTGGTCTGTACCAAACCCACTACGTTTGCTGCAGGACTGTGTTCTCACTATTACTGGGATGAAGGCAGAGGGGCTGAGGCAGGCGGCAGAGCATTTGAAGGCCATGTCTGTGGCTGTGGGTGCCTTTGTGGGAGTGGTGGGCTTTAGTGCCCCATACCGTCTGGTATTTTCACTGCTCCTCCTCCTGGGTGCATGGGAGGATTGTGCTTCTCCACTTCCTCAGAGTCAGAGATGACCATGTGACTTGCTTCGGCCAAGGAAATTGGAGCAGAAGTGATGGGCAGGTAGTTGCTTTAAGAGACTTTCCATGCTCTCTCTTCCTCAGTCACATCAGTCCTAGAAGCTTATGTTGAGAAAGCCTTGCCATAACGTGGTCTCTGCCCTGGAGCGGAAACCAGACCCACAGTAGAGGTTGATTGAGCCAGATAGAAGCCATTACTAAGCTTCAGCACTGTGATTTAGGAGCTCTTTGTTACAGCAGCACAGCCTAGCCTGTCCTGACTAATTGAGGAGGAACCTGCAAAGTGTTTTACATGCAAAAGTAGGTTAAGATGAAAATGTAGCCTTTGGGGTAACTCCATATGCTTCTTAGTACCCCGAGGTAATGAACCCCTCAGATGTAGCAGAGGTTTTGAGACCGCTAATGGGCCACAGTTTCCTGTAGGTAAGTCTCTTGCTGAAGAGTTCTTTACCGGACATTAATGGTTTCATTTTGTCAGCAGCACACAGCTCTGGCTCCCAGGTGGGGCTGGGAGCTGCTGGGAGCTCACTTGGGAGCAGCTCCACCTGTGTTAATGACTTCTGTGTTTTCTGGTGCTTAGCAAATCCAGAGCCAATTTCGATTTTAGGAGACAACCCCAAACTCTGTGGACCTCATTATACTTCCAAAGCAGGAGGGTCATTCTTTTTAGTAATTATTCCCACCTGTTTTTAAAGTGGGAATGCCTTTTTAATACCAAAACATTTCCCAGTCCTCTCCTACTTGGCCACAGTCATGTTTTTAGTACCATTTTGGTCATTCAGTAACAATTCATTGAATGAATCTTTTTAAGTTTAACTTTCCATTATAGAACTTTTCAAATAGCCACAAAAGCAGAGAGAATTATATCATCAGTTCCTGTTATGTGATGAATTGTGTCCCCTCTCCCCCCTCCCAAATTCATATGTTGAAGTCCTATCCCGCACTACCTCAGAATGTGACTGTATTGGGAGACAGGGTCTTTAAAGAGGTATGTATGTCACTATGAGGTTATTAGAATGGGCCCCAATCCAATCTGACAGGTGTCCTTATAAGAAGAGGAGATAAAGACACAGACACTCACAGAAGGAAGATGGTAACAAGACACAGGGAGAAGGTGGCCATCCACAAGCTGAGGAGAGAGGCCTCAGAAGAGACAAGCCTTGCTGACACCTTGATCTGAAACTTCCAGCCTCCGGATTTGTGAGAAAATAAATTTCTGTTGTCTAAGCCACCCAGACTTGCAATGGCAGCCTTAGCAGACTACTACAGTCCCCATGCAACATTCTCCAGCTTCAGCATTTTCAATAAATTATCTTCCTGGGTTGCCTCTGCTGTGTCCGGAGCGTGGGGCATACAGCCCAGAGTCGGAGATAGCGTCTACTCTTGTGAAGCTTACCGCCTATAGGAACTGGAAAAATTCACGAGGAAAAGCTGTAACTAAGAGCACTTAGAATTTTCATAACTACACAACATCTGTATACCTCAGAAACCACTGCCAGAACAGAGTACAGCCAGTCTTCCAGCAGCGCTGAGGATGCAGATGAATTCTCGGAGCCTTTCAACAGTTGTGCATTCGTGGGGTCAACATTTAGGGACCAAGGCTTCAGATATTAGATGGGTTTATGGTGTAAATTGAATGCAAATGGAGGAAGTATGGTCCAAGCAGCTTTGCCCCGTCAAGCCAAACCTGTCATAGGCCACTTCTGGGAGGAAGCTGGCCCTAAGAGAAGCCAAGATGCAAACACCATTCTTATACAATAAATGAGAGGATGAGGAGTCACATTGAGAAGTGATTCACTGCTTACAGATGGATTCATCCAGCATTCCTTTAAATACCAAATCCCCTTGTTACATTTAAAAATACCCAAGTTCACTCAAAAACATTATGCTGAGTGAAAGATGCCAGACACAAAAGTCTACGTATTGCACAGTTCCATTTATACGATGCTTCTAGAAGAGGCCTAATTATAGGGAAAGAAGATTGGTGGTTGCCTAGGCCTGGGGATGTAGGTGGGATTGGCTGCAGTCAGACATGGGGGTGGTGGGAACATTCTAAAACTTCATTGTGATAGTTGTGCAACTGAATACATCCACTAAAATCATTACCGCTTATAATAGGTGAATTGTGTAGTATACAAATTATACGTCCATGAAGCTGTAAAAAAATAACAGTTCAGCTCTGTGGAAAATCAAGGGAGTCTTCTCGGAGGAAGTAGGCTCTGAGCTGGATGTGAAGTACTGAGTGTCTTTAAGTGAGGAAGGATGGCTGGAGGGGATTCCAGATGGAGGAGCACCATCCCGCGGGAGATGACAAGCCAGTGATTGGGGTGGAATGGAGGAGAAGCTTGTTGCAGGTGAGAACATCAGGGAATTGAAGGGATACTCAGATATCTCAACTCTGGTTGCACATTCCAGCCACATTCCAGCCACCTGGAAAGCACAGTCGCCTGGGCCCCATTCCTGGGGGATTTGGATCTAATTGGTCTGGGATAGATCTTAGACATTAGTTTTTTTTTTTTTTTTCCAGATGTTAGTATTTAAAAAATATTTTTTGAATAAAATAATATTCTGATTATATCATTTCTTTTTCACATATTAGCCGGAATGATTTTGTAGACACCTCTCTCTCACCTCTGCACTTACCCAAGGAGACAATTCATAGAGAAAAGGCAGGGTGAACACATGATTCTTTCACTTCATTTACCAGTTTCAAAGATGATGAATGTGTTTCCCATAATCTTCCAAAGGTGATAAATTAGTGTTTTAAAACTATCATTATGAACTCATGGACTTGAACATATTTGTAGGTTTCAAACCATTGCACTCATTAATCCTTATTGAAATTCAAATTGTTCTATCTTTAACCAACGGAGCATCTTCAACTTGGCCCTTGAGACCTTTTGATACAATCCCAGTCATTCTTGATAGCTTCCTCGCCTTTTTTTTTTTTTTTTAATGGAGTAGTTTTATTTTTACATCCTCTCCCACCAGCTTCTTAGGTATGCATTCCTTGAATGTTCTTTTAGTGGTTGTCCTAGAGATTATGACATGCAGCCTTACTTCTAGACTGTAGTGATTACAGAGCCTTCTTTTAATCAGTACTTTACTTCCTGGACAATACAAAGACTTTTCATACAGACATCAGTATTTTTTGAGAGCTGTGCAGATCTCTGTGGCATCCAGGGTTGAATGGGTGGGATGTTAGATGGGCATTAGGTGTATTGAGGAAGTCGACAGCATGTAGGGGTAGAGAAGTCGACAGCATGTAGGGGTAGAGAAGAAGATAGGACTGAAAATCTTCGATGAATAAGTACCAGTATGAATTTCCTAATTGGTTATCAGGTTCATATATTAAGAAATGTTTTTCTAACAAATTGAGGGTTGCTGGAGTGGGGGGTGGGGTGGGAGGGATGGGGTGGCTGGGTGATAGACACTGGGGAGGGTATGCGCTCTGGTAAGCGCTGTGAATTGTGCAAGACTGTTGAATCACAGATCTGTACCCTGAAACAAATAATGCAATATATGTTAAGAAAAAAAAAAAAGAAGAAGGTAGCAGGAGGGGAAGAATGCAGGGGGGGAAATCGGAGGGGTAGACGAACCATGAGAGACGATGGACTC
>NC_138377.1:108782385-108849907 GCF_054177405.1 Leptonychotes weddellii
CATATTTATAACCTGTATTGTTATACTGCCATATTTATGACATGTATTGTCAGGACTGCTGCCATGAACCTGGGTGTTTAAATATCTCTTTGAGACCCTGCTTTCAATTCTTTTGGGTATATACTCAGAAGTGGGATTGCTGGATCATATGGTAATTCTATTTTTAATATTTTGAGGAATTGCCATATTATCTGTCCTCTTCTTTTCCTTACAAAATATCTATTGAAGATTCTGGGATATTTGACCTATAGAGTGTCCCACAGTTTTATTTTGGATGAGGCAATTAACTATGTTCCTTCATCTTCTTTCTTCTGCTCATTGGCAGCTGGATTCAGTGCCTGTGTCAGACTTAGATTTTACCTCTTTGACAAGGTTAGGGCAAGCACATAATGTCTGTGAGTGTAGCAACTGTTGGTGCTCAACACCACTGTTACAGGATGATTTATAGCTCCCTAAAATCCATATGTTGATGTCCTAACCCTTGGTTTCTCAGAATGTGGCTTTATTTGGATGAACAGTCTTTACAGAGGTAATCAAGGGTGAGCCCCAAATCCAATACAACAGTGTCCTTAAAAGAAGAAGAAATTTGGACACAGACATATACAGAAGGAAGATGATGTGAAGATACAAGAATGCCATATGAGGATGAAGATGGCCATCTCCAAGCCAAGGAGAGAGGCCTGGAGCAAATCTTTCCCTCACGGCCTTCAGAAGGAACCAGCCCTGCCAGCACGTTGATCTCAGACTTTTAGCCTCCAGAACTGTAAGGCAATACATTTAAGCCACTTAGTTTTTGGTACTTTGTTATGGCAGCTCCAGCAAACTAATATAGTCACAGGTTCTTATGTCAGTGCCTTGCTGGTCATTTTGGTTTTCTGATGCTTGCGTTCCAGTAGGTCAGGAAGACCTCATGGGATGGAAATCCTCATGTCTTTGCATTTTGGTATCAGTTTGCTTATGCCTTCACACTTGAAAGGCAGTTTTTCCTGGATAGTAGATCCTTGAGTATCGTAAACATTCTGGAAGTAATTAATCATAGTTGTCAAAAAGTCTGATAATTAGGGTGTCTAGGTGGCTCAGTCAGTTAAGTGTATGCTTTTAGCTCAGGTCATGATCTCGGAGTCCTGGGATCGAGCCCCACATCGGGTTCCCTGCTCAGCGGGGAGTCTGCTTCTCCCTCTCCCTCTGCTGCTCCCCCTGCTTCTGCTCTCTCACTCTCTCTCAAATAAATAAAATAAAATCTTTAAAAAAAAGTCTGATAATTATCTAATTTAGTTTCTCTTATGTGTCCTCTTTTATTTTTATATGCTCAATGGATATTTTTTCTGTGTGTGTGTGTAGTAATTTTATTAGATTATATCTTGATGTTGGTCATGCTGGATCAGCATTCTCAAGTACATGGTGGGCTTTCTCAATATGTAATTTCACTTTTTTAAAAGATTTATTTTTTTTGAGAGCAAGAACAGAGCAAGAGAGAGCATGAGCGGTGGAGAGGAGCAGAGGGAGAGGGAGAAGCATGTTCCCTGCTGAGCAGGGAGCCCCATGCGGGGTTCGATCCCAGGACTCTGGGATCATGACCTGAGCTGGAGGGAAATGCTTGACTGATTGAGCCACCTAGGCACCCCACTCTTTGTTTTAAATTCCAAGAAAGTTTCCAATATTTGTGTTTTTTTCCCTTGTTTTAGTTTTTTCTTCATGAACTCCTGTTGTGGATGTGCTAGATCTTCTTTGCTTGTCTTCGGTAGCTGTCGCTTGCTCTGGAATTCTTTTTTACCTCATTTTTGGCTTTTAACACTTTCTTCCTCTTCATCTTCTATTTTGTTATGGAATTTTCTGTTCTGTTTATTTGTTCTTGCATTCCTTCTAGTTTAGTCTTAGTTTCTGAAATAATTGCTTTCTTTTAAGAGTGAAAACATGTCTAATTCTTTCTTGAGCCCTGACATCTGATTTCTGAGTATTTCTAATTTTGATTCATATTGTTTCATGTTTTTTCTTAATTTCTTTCAGTTCAGTTTGGAACAAAGTTTATGTTTTTGATCTGTGTGGCATATATTTTTGGCATGCTTTTATTGCCTGAAGGGATGTTATTTTGCTCCTTGTTCTCTCCCCCTCACTTCTTTTTTTCTTATCAGGCTCTCATGTAATGGTATTTGATCATGATTTTGTTGTTGTTGTTGTTGTTCTTTTTAATGTGAAATTAGTTTTCCAGAACTAAGGAAGTAATCAAGGAGATGTGGTTCAGGAGAGCTTTTCTATGCACATACAGCTTTGTCTTCTGTTATTTATGTGCAGTGTTACATAAAAGTATGACTTCCTGAGACTCACTATTTCCTTTCCCCACTTGTACCTGGACCTTCTCTTTTCTTCATCTCTGCGGTCTCTGTCCTGTTTAATTTTGATGCCACTCCCAGTGGACGTCCTCCATGTGGGTCCTGAGTTGGAAGGGAGCCCTGGTTGCCTTTTGGAGAGCTCAGAGCACCTTGGTACCCACTGTGAACTCTTTATCCCTCTACTGCTGTGGACAAACACCCTTCCCAGATTCTCTGTTGGGTTTCCCTGTGAATGTCTGTTGGCTCTTCCCAGGCTCCCCTGTTGTCAGGTTTCTTAGACACCCTGCTGCCTTACTGGTTGCTTCTGCTGATGTCAAGACCCACACAGGTCTTGAGGCTGTTGGTAGTCTGTTCCCACCTGCTTGTATTTTGGGGTTTGTAGGGAAACATTGTCACCTAGTTGTGTTGTAAATGTTGTCTGTGGTTTTGGGGTTTTAATCTACAGTTGCTACATTTGTTTTATGTGGGCATTTCAGGAAATTTCAAAACCATGCTCCTGACAGCACTGCCACCTTCCCATGCCCTGCTTCTAGATCTTGCTTATTGCCTGGGCTCTTGATATGATTCCGCTGAATATCTGAGCCCTTGGGGCACATCTGTTCTTTTCTGTGGTTCTGCCAATGCTCTAGTTCAGATCCAAACAGCACCAGAAGGTAAATTTGGAAGGGAAGTGTGGCCCTGTCAGTTGCTGGTGGGAGAACACCTTGTCGGGGGCAAGATCCTGCAACTTTCCTTTATTTGTGTCACAGAGAAATATGATTTGGGCAAAAAAAAAAAAAAACAGGGGGAGAAGAGTAAGCGACATTTATGTCTACGTGGAGTGTGCGGTTCAGATGCCAAATGGCCAGTTTAGACACCATAGCAAAGGAGAGGCTGTGATAGGATGCTGGGGGGCAGGGGCCCTGGGAATCTCGTCTACCCTTGTTCTAGCCAATCCCATGAATTCCTAGAGGTAACCTTGGTGAGTGGTGGTGTGGACTCCCCTGTCACCAGGCACTGCCATGTGGCTCTGGGCAGTGCTGAATGTCTTCTTCAGCAGGTCGGTCGGGTGGGTGAATGACCCACCTGAGACCTTACTCACTCTCCTGGTGGCGGCCATCCTGAGGACTATTATTTTCTGGTTGGCCCCTTTCATTAGGTCTTTATCTCCAACAGACTTTCACATATGAGTTGGAAATAGACACAGAGAGCTACAGAATGGCCCCCTATTAGTCGGCCATGGCTGCTATCACAAAGTACCACAGACCAGGGGGCTTGAACAACAGAAATGTATTGTCGTACGGTTCTGGAGCCTGGACGTCTAAGAACTTCGCGCAGTAAAGGAGCATAGGATACGGGGGAGGTCTGCATGGGATGGAGTTTGGTCAACGTGGGTGCTGCGGGGTGAACTCCTGGCAGTTCCTCACAGACCTGGGGGCTAGACTGGGTCTGAAGCATGAATGGAGAGTTGTGACTGGGACCAGGGAGTGTCTGCTGGTCGAGGAGGTGGGCACCTGTCACCTGTGTGGGTCTGAGCCCAGCTGTTGGTGACTTCATGTTGGCCTTGTAACACGGGTAGCCTAGTAGTATAGCAGTGACCAAGGATGAGTGTGTGTGTGCGTGCACACGGGCACATGTGTTCACACACACATGTAGTGGTGACAGGCAAAAGAAATAAGACAAGGTCATTTAAGCTTGGGTTCTGTCCTCCTAGGGAATGGGAAAACCTGGAAGGTTTGTGTACCTAGGCCTCGTATGGTGAGACTGATTTTAGGAAAGTGTCTGGAGAGCTGTGGTGTTCATATCGAATCCACCTATGTTCTGATTAGTTCTGATGAGGCCTGATGAGTGGATGGATAGCCCCCTGGTGCTCCCTTAGATGGTTCTGATTATGCCAAGTCAGTCCTGACTGGCAAGCTGGACCAGATAGAATCGAAGCAGATTTTTCGTCAGTAAAGCAATTTTGACTTCGTTTAAAAAATAAAAACAAAATAACTGAATATTCTTGGTGGGCCCTGAGTGTAGAGACAGAAGGAAACACAGAGTAGGGTTTGAAACTAGTAGTACTAATAATAACAGTGATCAGAAAATGTGTCTCTGGGGATTACTTTCAAAACCACTGGCATGTGCGTTTGTGGTTGTTTCATACCAGGCTGTCCAGAAAGGGATTTCAGTGGGGAGTCCAGAGAAGGAGGGTGACCCCTGGTTTACACACCACCCAATGGGTAGATTTCCCATGTGACTGAAATGAAAAGACTAAAAATGGAAAGGAATGAACAGAGCCAAAGCTTACAAAATTCCAGGTGGGGACGGTGATGAACGCCAGTCTGAATCATTTTGTAGTTCCTGGAATGTTCTCACGTAGGTGTCTAAGCCAGAATCGGAGAGAGTGCCGCACTTCCTCACAAATCCTGTCTGAGGTGTTGCGTCTGCCAAGGAAACACCAGCATCTCTCAAGTGAGGCAAGAGTTGAGGAACCTCCTGACGGCCTGCCCAACTTTGAAAATTCGTGTGTCTCAGAAACGCACTAGAGCTTTTCCCTGCTTGTTCGAGTTGAAATGTGATTTTTGAGACCAGGTGACTTTGCCTCTTGTCTCTTCTCACGTTTTCCTGTATGTGGCAGAATAATATGAAACCCTTCCCATTATTCTGCAAAAATCAGAATCATCCAATGCACACTACCCAGCCTGGTATGAAACAACCACAAACGCACATGCCAGTGGTTTTGAAAGTAATCCCCAGAGACACATTTTCTGATCACTGTTATTATTAGCACTACTAGTAGTTTTAAAGGAACATTTTGGAAGCACACTTCGCTTTTTCTGTCGTATTTAAAGTATCTTGTAAAATCCATCCTAATGTCTTGTAATTCGCAGTCGTCAGGAAGCCTATGTCCAGAAAACTTCATACAGGATGAGGGAGAGAGAGAATGCCCTAACCTCAGTGGGGAAATGCCAAGAGTAGGTCTGACCTAGTAACTTAAGTATTGGCTGTTGAGGAAGTGAAAAAGAGGGGCTTGGAAAGTGCATGAGGTCAGAGGTTCTTCTTCTGGGAGAGGGATACATCTTGGGAAGCACAGTGCCTCCTGGAAGTGTAAAAGGAAAAAGGAATCAGCTGGAGGTAAGGAATTTAGTGAAACAACAAAGCATCAAGGAATGAAACTGAGAAAGACCACAAAGAGTAGAGGGGAAGAGGGGTCAGAGGAGGAGGAGGGAAGGTAGGGAAGGAGGAGGAGAGGAGGGGGAGGAGAGGAGGAAGAGGGAGGGGGGAGGAGAAGGAGGAAAAGAGGGAGAGGGGAGGGAAGAGGAAAGGACGGAGAGGGAAGGAGGGAGAGAAGGAAAACCTCTATTATTTATTAAAGAAACTATACTTCAGAGTTGTAAGAAATGAGGATATAACTAAGCCAAGTTCTTTTTTTTTTTTTATAAAGATTTTATTTATTTGACAGAGAGAGACAGCAAGAGAGTTCCCTCTCTTGCAGGGGGAGTGGGAGAGGGAGAAGCAGGCTTCCCACTGAGCAGGGAGCTCAATGCGGGGCTCGATGCGGGGCTCGATGCCAGGATCCTGGGATCATGACCTGAGCCGAAGGCAGACGCTTAACGACTGAGCCACCCAGGTACCCCTAAGCCAAGTTCTTAAGCAAACCACACAAATCCCTCTTACTTCCTGCACCCAACTCCCTCCCCCGCCCAGCCCATCTCCTGCTTTTGCTGGTCCAGGCAAACTGGAGAGACTAAGGAAAATAAATAAAAATTTAAACAAACCTAGAATCCATACAGTGTTACTGTAAGAAAAAAAAAAGAAATGAGTCACAAAATATTTAGGCATATGAAGAGTCAAGAAGTAAAGAGACGAATGCAATATAATTAACAAGCAATTGCAAATGTTAAAAACACCATGAGTCAAGAAATTCAAAAAATTAGATTGGAAATGGATAAACACCAGGAGGATATGAAGTGGGAGTTTATAAAACTAAGGAAAGGAATTTTCCTTTCTTTCTTTTTTTTTTTCCCTAAGGAAAGGAATGGAAGAAAAAAATAAAGTTATCTCTGAAATGAGTAGTAAATTATAAGGTGTCCAAGGGGACAGGAAGTTGCCACTAAAAGTACAGTAAGCAGAGAAATGAATAGAATCAAGAAAATGACACAAATAAAGAAAGAGATGGAATACTGACAGTTGGAAAAAGATCCAGCATACCTATAGTTGGAGACCCTGAGGAAGAAAAGAGAAGCAATGGAACAGAACTAAAATTAAAGCTGTAATTCAAGAAAAAATTCCTGAAACAAAATATCTGAATCTGCTTGGAAATACAACTGGCCTTTGAACCACATGGGTTTGAACTGCATGGGTCCGTTTCTTTGTGGACTTTTTTTTTTTTTTTTAAGAGAAGTACAGTACAGTACTATAAATATTAAAATTTAAAATTTTAACATTTTCTTTTCTCTACTATGTTGTAAGAATACAGTAGATAATACAGAGAATGTACAGAATATGTGTTAATCTAAACTGCTTATGTTATCGTAAGGCTTTCCATCAGCAGTAGGCTGTTAGTCGTTTAGTTTTGGGGGAGTTAGACGTTGCATGTGGATTTTTAGCTGTGTGGGGATCGGCACCCCTAATCTCCGCATTGTTCAGGGACCACCTGTAGTCTGCTATCATTCTGAGAATGGTCAACTCAAAATTATGCTCTAAAGCTATTAGACTTTAAAGATACATGTACCGTAAATATAAATAAAGATAAATGTGCCATCAGCTGGGCCTCCAGGCAAAACGAACAAGTAACACGACATTTTCAAGAAACTCAAGGAAGAAAATATGAGCTAAGGGTTTTATATCCAGTCAACTGTCCTTGAAGCATCCAGGTTTTAGAAAAATAGTTAAAAGATGAAAGAAGTAGAAGAATACTGTACCCACCAGCCCTATTTAAAGAATCTACCAGAATTTGTGGTGTGCTGGGGGTGGTAGAAGCGGTCTGCCCTGGATGCAGGCAATAGGAGTTGCTTCATCTGCAGATAATTTAAAAGCAATGACAAAACTGACTAAAAGCTGGTCTGCTTTTTATTATCACCATGTTCCAGCACTGTTAAAGAATGTCAGTTGAGAAATGCCCCTCCTGAAAAAAAAAATCTCTTTTTGGTCTAATGTCTAAGCAATTTTTCCTGTTACTGGCATTTTAGTAATGTGCACAGGCTTCAAATGAGCACATCCGTGTTAGTTATGGTTTAATAAACATTGCTTTCTACATGGCACTGAATTTAGAGAACTCCCCCTTAGTCATCCTCTGACATACGTAGACTCAGGTACGCACGGATATTTTGAGAGTTAAGTTATAACCATTCAGAATCACTCAAGTTCCTTTCATGTACAGGCTTCTCCTGTGGGACTAGATATTCCTGCATTTAAATAGTAGATTTAGAAATAAACAATACTAGCACAGTAATAGTGAAGACAAAGAAACAGAATTTGAGTTTCTTCAATTCTGTCATTTTGTGTGACCATGTGGCATCTTTATTTTGTGTTTAAAGTTGAAACAGTAAAACAGAGCATAAACTGTGAAGTGTAATACTTTCGTTTGTTAGCAAAATAGTTGACACAGGAAATACTGTACTGAATTTGAATTGTAAAATGGAAATTAAAAAAAATTGTTATAAGTTAGAGATCAGGTCAAGCAAATAATGACCATTACTAGTTATTATTTGATAACTCCTACAGATATTTTTGTCGTCTCGAGGGTGGAGGTGTTAAAAATGACCCCACTCTGGCTGTCAAATATATGTATGCCATGCAGTAGAGGACAGATTTCATTCAGTGAAAAGATGTTTGGGGCAACTTTGGCAAAAGGACTGGTAGTGGGTATTAATATGGTTTTTAATTGCATATGTAACTACATTAAAGGTAGGGGTAGATGTGGAAGAGTAGATATAAATGTATGTAAATTGACAAAATGGAAATAATCAGTAACAGTAATAGGTGAACGAGGGAGAAAGAAAGAAGAAAGTAGAATAAGCTCATGGATTGTCCTGCAGGTAGGAAAGTCAAAATATAGACTTTCCTAAATACCCAAAGTGGGGGAAAAACCTAAGGGAATGAAGAAAATAGACTACAAAGTGAAATACACATGGTAACTACAATACACACAAAAAATGACAGAGCTGAAATTGAACACACCAGCCACACTGAGAAATTGAAGTGGATTTTTTAAAAAATCTATTTAAAGAGTATTTACATATTTATTTATTTTTGATTCTACTTACGAGTTTATTAACACTTCTTTTTTTTTTAAGTTTCAATTTAAACTCCAGTTAGTTAACATACAGTGTAATATTAGTTTCAGGTGTACATATAGTGATTCAGCACTTCCATACATCACTCGGTGCTCATCACAACAAATGCCCTCCTTACTCCCCATCACCTAGTTAACCCATCCCCCACCGACTTCCCCTCTGGTAACCATCAGTTTGTTCTCTGTAGTTAAGAGTCTGTTTCTTGGTTTGCCTCTGTCTCTCTCTTTTATCCCCTTTGCTCATATGTTTTGTTTCTTAAATTCCACATAAGTCAGTCAGATGGTATTTGTCTTTATCTGACTGACTTATTTCACTTAGCATAATACTCTCTAGCTCCATCCACGTTACTGCAAATAGCAAGATTTTATTCTCTTTGATGCCTGAGTACCACCTCTTCTTTATCCATTCATCAGTTGATGGACATTTGGGCTCTTTCCATAATTTGGCTATTGTTGATAATGCTGCTGTAAACATCGGGGTGCATGTATCCCTTCAGACTAGTATTTTTGTATCTTTTGGGTGAATACCTGGTAGTGTAATTGCTGGATCAGAGGGCAGATCTATTTTTAACTTTTTGAGGAACCACCATACTGTTTTCCAGAGTGGCTGCACCAGCTTGGCCTTCCCACCAACAGTGCAAGAGGGTTCCCCTTTCTCTGTATCCTCACCAACACCTGTTGTTTCTTGTGGTTTTGATTTAGCCATTTTGACTTATATGAGGTGATATCTCATTGTAGTTTTGATTGACATTTCCCTGATGGTATGTGATGATGAGCATCTTTTCATGTGTCTGTTGGCCATCTGGAAGTCTTCTTTGGAGAAATATCTTTTCATGTTTTCTGCCCATTTTTTAACTGGATTACTTGTTTTTTTGCATGTTGAGTTTTATAAGTTCTTTATATATTTTGGATACCAACCCTTTATCAGATATGTCATTTGCAAATATCTTCTCGCATTCAGTAGGGTACCTTTCAGTTTTGTTGATCGTTTCCTTCGCTGTGTAAGTAGATTTAATCCACCGAATAGAAGACTTTCAGATTGGTTCACACAGTGGTGCCCAGCTCTGCTGTTTAAGAAAGTCATGCCTAAAACAAAGTAATTACAAAGGCTGGAAAGGATGGGAGGGTGTACAGAAACAAAGCCAGTAGAAAGAAAAAGAAATTAGGGGTTTTAATTCTGATTTCAACTGTGAAAATAAATTAAAGGAAACCTCATTAAAAATAATCTCAGGAAACAAACTGAGGGTTGCTGGAGTGGTGGGGGGTAGGAGGGATGGGGCGGCTAGGTGATAGACATTGGGGAGGGTATGTGCTATGGTGAGCGCTGTGAGTTGTGTAAGACTGATGAATCACATACCTGTACCTCTGAAACAAATAATACATTATATGTTTAAAAAAAAAAAGACAATAGCAGGAAAGGAAAAATGAAGGGGGGGAAATCGGAGGGGGAGACGAATCATGAGAGACAATGGACTCTGAGAAACAAACTGAAGGTTCTAGAGGGGAGGGGCGTGGGGGGATGGGTTAGCCTGGTGATGGGTATTAAAGAGGGCACGTTCTGCATGGAGCACTGGGTGTTATATGCAAACAATGAATCATGGAACACTGCATCAAAAACCAATGATGTATGGTGATTAACATAACAGATTAAAATAAAAAAGAATTAAATTTATAAAAAAAAGTTAGAAATTTGATTCTAAGACCTCCTTTAGGTACACCTAATATATCTGATACATTTGCAATACTTAGTTCAAAACATTTTTCCCTTTAACATTGAGGAACCTCCTTGAAGCTGTGAAGCAGGAGATATGGACAGAAGCATACTCATTCTGGAGACCATGACAGCCACTTGCTCTCCAAGATGTGTGAAGGAGACAAAGGACTATGCCCCCAACATACCAGACTTTGTACCATGATAATAGAGAATACAACTTTGTTTCCAGAATACATGGAACATTTGTGAAAGTTGACATGTATTAGGTTACAAAGAAAACTTCAGTAAGTTCTTGTAACATGGAAATGATTCAAACAAAGTTCTGTCATCACAATGCAATAAAACTAGAAGTTAACCATAAGATAAAAAACAAAAGGGCCTTTCAACTTGGAAAATCATAAGATTAAACTCTATAAATTCATCAATCTATGGGATGCACATAAAGCTGTGCCTTAAAATAAAAAAATAAATGAATGAATTAAACATCCAACTCAAAATGTTAGATAAAGCTACCAAATAATCAGAGTGAGAGCAGAATGGCAAATAAGAGTAAAGTTGGAAACTGAACACAGCCTAGGATTTTGACACAAGGCAGGACTTAATGCAGCATAACTGAGGTTTCATTCTCTTGTTCTCTGGGCTGGCAGAGTTACGTTACCTCCCTGGGCCTCAGTTTCCTCATCCATGAAGACACTTGACCTAACGGAAAACCCATCTCACGGTAATATAAACTTTTTCTCGTGTAGTTGGAACGCATGGTTTCAGGCAAGGCTTGATCTAGCAGCTTGGCCTTGTTATCGTGGGTCCAATTTCTTTCTCACAACCCTCTCTTCTGTTATACCAGCTTCATCTCGAGGCTGGGTTAGTAAGAATATTCTGATTGTGTATATTTCTGCTTTGGCAGTAGAGGATTTATATTTGGTTCTCCCAGTAGTCCTGTCTTAAAGAACAGTCTTGAGAAAATAAATTGATAAGGTTGGACCTACAAAACAGCAAATTACTATGATAAAGTGAGACTAGCAAGAGGCCTCTGACAACCACCGCCATCTGAAGGACACACTGATGATGTATTGAGAGCAAACTTCTTTACCAGGCTGCTTGGGAACATTGCATGCCTGTCTGGGGC
Organism: Leptonychotes weddellii; assembly: GCF_054177405.1. Classification (NCBI taxonomy): domain Eukaryota; kingdom Metazoa; phylum Chordata; class Mammalia; order Carnivora; family Phocidae; genus Leptonychotes; species Leptonychotes weddellii. Next base: position 108,793,818 of record NC_138377.1, read on the forward strand.
CAGTATCCAGCCTCCCCGTAGAACCAGAATGAGAGACCTCGGTAATCGACCGGCCTCGGTGATGAGTCCAGGTTGTAGTAATCATTAGGTAAAAATGAAATGCATCATTAAACCAAAGGTGGCCTTGTATGTGGTTAAGATCCTGACACCTCAAGGTCATGGGTTTATCGGAGTCGGAGGGAAGCTGGTAAAACAGCAAGTCATTGTGTGTCGCCCACCCACGTCTCCACTCTGCAAGCTGTCTGGAGATTCGCTGGTATGGACCCTGGGGTGACCACGCTGCTTCCCACTTCCAGTGGGCTTGGGTTACCTGCCAGAGGTCTGAGGTTTGGTGGGTGTAAACATTTCTGCAGACATTTCCAGCCCAGCCACCATCTCCCTGTGTGTTTCCTTCAGCTCCTGCATGCGGAGGGATACGCAGGGCGATCCTTGCTTGAGGAGAGCCCTGTTTTGAAAGTGAAAATCATTTCCTTGCCTTTCTTTTCTAGATGAGAGGCTATTTATTGGTGGTGTATGTGTGGGGAGTAATTGGTTTCAGTGTTGACACGGATGACACTGTTAAGGATTCCTGTCTGATACTCAGTTTGGGGGCCCATGCCTGGCAATTTTGGTTCCTTTCACCTTCTGCTGATACATTATTTTTGAGAGTCTTTTCTAGAAAACTTAAAAAATCCAAACTCACCTTTGACTTTTGTCATAGAGGCTGGTGTGTCATAGATATGGAACCCCCCTGGGTATGTGGTACTGTGAATTGGTGACCTCCAGGAGAAGTATTACCTCAGGGACTCCCTCCCCACCAGCAGCAAGTTAGGGAGCAAGCCAGGATGGGTTGGAGGGGCCGGGCCTGGGGGCAGCTCTGAGGAGGAGGTGGAGGACCCCCTCCAGGCCCCCTGAGACAGATTCCTGTCTTCTGGGAAACCCGTGACTGGGGAGGGTGCAGGCCCAGGGAACGTGTAGGAAGGGGTTTCAGAGTAGTTCAGAGGGACTTTGTGATCCAAAGCACCCAAGTCATTCTGCAGCCAGCACCCCTGGGCCAGGGTCCTGCTGAGGTATAAATGGTGCTAGGAGCCCCTTGACCTGCCCCAGGCCCCTGCCTCCCTCTGGGTTAGTGAGCTTTGTCTCTGAAAATGCCGCATCCTAGGAGGGCACCCAGACTCTCATGCTCTGGTGTGAGGTGCGCTGCCGGCTCTGAAAGAATATCTGCTGGGGACTGTGGAGGTGGCCTGGGTGGGGGTTCTGGAATCAGGGAGTGGGACCTTTCCTGTGTGCCGGGTGCAATGAATGCTGACCTGGGTCTGGGGTCCCCCCTCTGAGGGGCTCGACGTGGGCACTAAACAAGTACCTGATATGTTCCTTCTTGGGGCGCTGGGGAATGGATGGGAGAGAGAGTGGGGCCGGCCCCAGGGCAGCAGGAATTGAATGGCTTTTTGACAAGAGTTGGCATGTATTTCTCACTGAGTACCTGCTGGTACCTCATGTCAGCCTCATGGCAATCCTGTGACGGAGGTTTATGGGAGACTCTTATTATCCCCATTTCACAGCAGAGGACACTGAGGCTCAGGATCACTGAGCTATTGAGTCTTGCACCAGCACTCATCCCTAGTTCCCCTGAGTTGGCCTCTGTCTTGATTTCCTCCCAGTGAGGGCTGAGTGTTGTCCTGAAGGCCAAGGAGGGACTGAGGGAGCTTTAGGATCCTGTGAGACCTGCTCTGTTTCTTTTTCCTTTTCAAATTTTATTTTTTTATTTATGAGGGAGAGAGCGCCCAAGCAGCGAGGAGCAGCAGAGGGAGAGGGAGAAGCAGACTCCTCGCTGAGCAGGGAAGCCAGACGGACGTGGATGTGGGAGGGATCCCAGGACCTTGGGATCATGGCCTGAGCTGAACGCAGACACCTAACCGACTGAGCCACCCAGGCGCCCCCCTTCCCCCTCTTGCCTTCTCTGTGTCTGATGCAGGGCCCGAGTCTGTGGTCACAGTTCCTAAGCAGAGGCGGGACCTGAAGTTGGGCCTTGGACTCAGAAGCCTGGCTGTCTCCCTGTCTCCTGCTGGCTCTGGCTGGGATGCCGTGTGGCCCTGTGCTCTGCCGTCTCGGTAGCCGTCATCTCTGATGCTTTCCCCCCGCACCACCAGCACGGCCCACGTTTCCCCTCACCCCTTCCTGTTCTCACCACGTCTTCTTCCTCCCTTTGTTGGCCGGGGCCAGCCACAGAGAGGCGAGGAATGAGAACAATCACAGGTGCATCCGAATTCTCAGTGGCCACTTCCCCAAGTCAGACTCAAAAGGACAGCACTAAAAGCATGGCTTGCACGCTTCTGTCATCTCGACAGTGTTTTCTTTCCTTTCTTTTTTTTTTTTTTAGAAAGCAGGCAAGCATGGAATATATTAAGCGTTATTGTTGCTTCAGCTGTCACTTCATAGTGAGAAAAGTGGTTGTTTCAATTAAAATGGATTTTGGACATAGTTCTTTGAATGGGTAAATTGCAGAACATAGCACCAGTTGTGAGACGGTGGATTTAGGCTCTTAAAGAGGATTGACAATAAGTGGTCTGGAATAGTTCCAGTGGTTCTCTGGGAATCTTGATACAGATTGGGTCTGCCAGATTTAACTGGTTCTCGCTGCTTCTCCTGGATCAGTTGACCCTGACCAGCTCAATGACTTCCAAGGAATGTACATTTGCTTTATCTGGAAGCTGAAGGAGAGAGGGAGACAGAGAGAGAGAGACGTGATGATGTCCAGATCCTGGCTTCTGGGCAACCCCGCCCTTCTCTGATGGCCTCAAGACCCGGGAGGAGCCGTTGAGGAGGAGGGCCACCTTGGGTGCTGCCAGACATCCCCCTCTCCCTGCCGGTCAGCGTTTCAGGCTCAGACACACTCTCTTAGCCTAAAAGGACTCCCTGTTTTAAATATGTTAATAGAGCAAATCCTTCTGCTTCCTCTTCTCCTGCCCACGTGGGGCTTTTCTATGTTCCTTATGCCCCTGAGGAGAGAAGCCATTCTCTGATCACCCAGAAGGATGAAGCCCCTTCCTATTATGTTTCCCTGTCTTCTACTGTCCACTGTTTCCAACTGTTAACCTATGTGGACCTAACTCAAGTCTTTTGGATTAAATTTTTATTATAAAATATTCGACATACAAAAAGGTAACAAGAATTATGTGCTGAACACCTGTGTGCCCACAACCCACTTAAAGTAGAGAATACTACTATGTCGGTTATCACCTTCTGTGTAACCATTTATGCCAAAACTCAGTGGCATACCTCATTATTACCTCACACATGGAGTCCGTGGGTCAGAATCTGGGAGCAGCTCGGCTGGATGATTCTGTCTCAGGGTCCACATGTGGGCGAGGGCCATAGTCATCTGAAGGCTTAACTGGGGCTGGAGGATCCACATCCGAGATGACTTCATGTGGCTGTGGGCGGGAGACCTCAGTTCTTTTGCATGGAGCCTCTCCACAGTGCTGCTTGAGTGTCCTCACAACATGGCGGCAGCTTCCAGCAGAGTGAGTGATCCAAGAGAGAGTCTTGAGAACACTGCAGTGCCTTTTATGATCTAGTCTCCTTAGCCACACATCGTCACCTCTGCCTTACTCTGTTCACTAGACCCACGTTACTAAGCCCAGCCCACTTTCAAGGAGAGGGGAATTAGGCTCCACCTTTTGAAGGGAGTGGAAAAGAATCAGTGGACGTATTTTAAACCATCATCATTAACCGGTATAGCTGGGGCCCGTCCCTGACTGCATCCCCCTGTTTCCCACGCAGAGGTAACTACTATTAGAGTTTGGTGCGTGTTTTAATTTTCTGCATTAGTCAATATACCTGTGATTTCTGCATGTCTCTAAGCATTGTGTAAATGATATCAAATTGTATGTTTTTCTTTCTGTAGCTTGCCTTTGTTTTGCCTCACTTTATATCTGCCCGTTGCATCCATGTGAAAACGTGTAGCTATCCTTTATACCTTTTTGCTGCTGTGTGGCATTTCATTGTATCTGTTCTTCATTGGCAGGTGTTCAGATGGTTTCCAATTTCTTGCCGCTACAGACAAGGCTGTTATGAATACTGGTGTGTGTGTCTCTATGTGACCATGAGCTAGATTTGATTAGAATACTTAGCAAGAATTGGAATCGCTGTGGGATAAATGTATGAATCTTTACATTTTCTAGAAGCGGCCGAGTTGTTTTCCCAAGTGGGTCTACTAATGAATGTTTCCACCAGCTGCGTGGGGGTTCCCCTTCCCCTTTTTACCCTGATACCACTTGGTATTGTCAGATGTTTTTAATTTTTGTTAGTCTGATTGGGTGAAAGTGGTCTCTATGGGGGGGGGGTGTCTTAATTTGCATTTCTCTGCCTGCCAGTAAGGTTGAACATCTTTTCATGTATTTATTTTCATATATTTATGTATATTTATTTTATGTATTGATTATTCTGTGAATACTGAATAATTATGCAGTATAAAGGTGTAAAATATAAAGTATAATTATTCAGCAAAAGGTTCATACCTTTTGCTCCTTGTTTTGAATTTTCTTATCGATCATTTAATCCTTCATCTGATTTATATATTATAAATATCTTTCCCCATTTTTTCCGCCCAGTGAAATTTCTTGGGCCACACTGCCAGGATTAAGTCCCAGCTCCAGAACTTCCTTATTTTTTTTTTAAAGATTTTATTGATTTATATTTAGAGAGAGAGAGAGAGCACACCAGCAGGGGGAGGGGCAGAGGGAGAAGGACAAGCAGACTCCCCGCTGAGCAGGGAGCCCCACGTGGGGCTCGATCCCAGGATGCTGGGATCATGACGTGAGCCGAAGGCAGATGTTTAACCGCCTGAGCCACCCAGGTGCCCCCACCTCCAGAACTTCTTGTGTGGCCTCAGGTACACCACTTAATAACTTTTGTGTGCCTCAGTTTCCTCATCTGTAAAATGGGGGTGACAACAACCTTGCTGCCTCACAGCACTGCTGTGAGGATTAAAAGGTGCACCTCTGTGAAATAGTTAGTGCCTGTCACAGTAAGCGTGACATGGGCCAGAAAGACCCTGATGTGCCCTGCATGGTCATATCAGACCGTGCACATGCATCATCACTTTGCCCGGAGCTTTCTTGAGCACCGTGTCCTCATTTGATAAGATTGGCAGGCACTGCTTCTCTCTGGCTCTCAGCAGTCTAGATGACCCTCCCTTCCGCATCCCTGAGCTGCCTGAAGAGAACATGAAATCCCCGCCTCCCTCCAGGGGATGCAGCGGGGAATTGGAAGGCAGCAGACTCCTCGCAGCAAAAATAGAAGCCTCATTTGCCTGGGAGAGAATAACAATGAGGTGAGCCTGGCAGATGCAGGCTTGGAAGGCTCCTCTGAACCCTCCCCTCCATCCCTGGGGTCGGCGCAGACCTGCCTGAGCCCGCCCCACCAGCCCTTCCTTTGCCCTTCACCCTTGTCTCTTAAGACACCACTTCTGGCTGTAACGGGGACAGTCCTGGCACCGCGTTCTGATTTTCATCCCTCAGCGTTGCACTGTCCTCTTGTTCCCCAGAGCCAGGTGAGAACTCCAAACAAACACAAGACTGGTTTAATATCGAGAATCATCAGAGAAATATGTCAGATGTTACAGTGTAAACACCTCGGCTAAGAAGAGCCCTGGGAGCCGTGATTCTGTCCATGGAGCGCTCAAGGACAGATCTATTGAGATTACAGCGCGGCTGGATCAGGGCACCTTTAATTTCAACCCCAACATTAATAAATTAGCTCAACACTGCTGTAAGGAACTCTCAGGTTCATTTGGTAGAGCCTCAGATGATTTTACATAAAAGCAAATGCAGAAAAAGTAAGTTGGCGATAGTGGACGTTAGAGCCAGTTTGGGTTCAAATTTTTAGGTTTTGAAATGGATTGAAATGATCCATGTCTCTACCCCCAAATCTGCCATCAGTGTGGCCTCATAGGCCCCATGGACAGGAAACAAATAATCACCTTCAAAGAACAGTCCCCATTCAGGAAACTAATCAGGGATAAATAGTCTCTGCATTGGAATCTGGAGTAGGGAGTGAGGGTCTTCCCCAACCAAGGAGTTTGGTGGTAGAATGTGACGCTTCCTCCGTGGCTGGTCACCTCCAGACTTTGAAAGATAAGCTTCCAAGAATGGAGAGTTTTACCATTTCATTGGTAGCGATTTGTGTGTTTCTCGTAATAATGATGTATTTTTAATAGTGTTTTTAGAAGTGCCCTTCTCAAACGAAACAGTTTTTGAAACTTTGAGACCTTTGAAGATGGATTTTTAAATCCAGTTTGTTCCCAAAACATTTGCTCAAATGAAAGTTTCACGGTTTGAGCTCTTTATTCTAAAGATGCAGCTTTCTTCCCAGAAGGAGAAGAATAATACATACTGGTGTTTATAAATAGAGTTATTAGTGTTTGAAGACTTTACCCAGCTAGCGAGGGGACTGAGTTTTTCAGAATTTTAAGATTTTTACTTGTAAACAGCCCATTGGTGTCCACTCAAGCTGGAAGATCCCCCAACTTTCCCATCACTGCTCCCCTGGCCCCTTCCCCCATAACCTGGGCTGCATCCTTTCTATGGCTCTGAGGACCTGGAGCCCCTCTCTGAGCCCAACCCCTGTTTCCCCACTATAATTGGTCTGTGACCAGTACTCGAAATGTTTCCTAAGGGCCCTCTTTCTTTCCCTTGGAATGACCCTGCTGTGCCCACTGAGCACTGTCCCGGTGAGTCCTTCCCATCAGGAAACAGCAGAACCCCTGCCCCAGCCCCACGGTAAACCTGGGGGAGCATCCACACCCCCACAGAATCCTACTGTGCGGTTCCAGCCATACCTGTGGGGACGCTGGGCTACTCATGCTGCATCCCCCAGGGGCAGCTTGGTGGAGCTATAGTACCAGGTCCCAGGAGGCCTTTTCCTGCGGCAGCTTCTCTGCCAGATGCTGACCTCTGCTGGCTGCCTGTTCCCCTCTGGGAGGCAGCGCAGTGCAGATGAGCTCCGTGGCCCCCTGGGCTGGCCCATGAAGGCCACGGGAGTGTGAACTCCTATTCCAAGCTCTCCATCATGCAGACGTACTGACAGCCCCATGAGCGCCTGGCTTTCGGTGCCGGCTGCAGCCACTGGGCTGGTACTAGAAAGAACCACGCCCGAGCTGGGTACAGGGTGCAGCTGATGCGCCCTGCCTTTGATGCAGCCTGACCTTTCTCCCCCATCATTCTGGCCATGGTGCTCTGAGCAGACCCTTCCCAGCCCTATCCCAGACCCTCTGCTCAGTGTGGCCCGAGTCTTCCATCGGCAAGCATTTCACTGAATCTGGGTCCTTATTGCTCATCAAATTCTACTTATTCTACGATCCAGCCACAGCCCCAAACCCATGTGCCCAGGGCCCAGCCTCTTATAAAGCACAGGGTTGCCTATTTGCTTCCAGGAAACGTGCTTCCGCCGTGCAGGTCCCTGGCCACTTGGTTAGCCTGTGAGATCAGCCTTCTGGCCTCCAGGCACACTTCCTGCCTCGGCCCTGGACACGTCCACCTCTGTCTGCCTCTGTGCCAGGCTTCCTCCCAGGGCAGCTTCCAGGCCTGGGAGCCCATCTGACTGTGAGTGTTGCCTTCACTTTGCCAAGAAAAAGTGCTTATAAAGTCTGGTTGTGACCTGCGTGTCCCCTGGCCCAGCACCGTCCCTGCTGCAGGGCCTGTCTCTCCGGCTCTGGGTGGAGGCTTGCTTGAGCTGCTCTCTCAGGGCCCGTGGAAGTTCTCTTCGCCTCAGGGGCTTCCTGCCTCGGGGGCCCCCTCCCCTACCATGCGGGCCGCTAGTGGGCCCCGAGGATGGCTTGTGGAGTTGGGGCCTCCCACCGCCTCCCCTGGCCTAATATCAAAGGTGAGCAGCAGATTTATGAACCGTCCACTCGAAGCCATGTTTCGGATTTCTGTTTGCCTCCCAAGAGCCTTTCAAAGGCTCGGTGTGATCAGAGCTCCAGTTGATTGCCAGAGATGTGCATGTCCAATAACAGAGAACCGACAGCGGCAGTTGTGGTGGGCATCCTGTGAGAAAGTTAATTAATCCTGACACCGAGTACCAACCGCCTGCCTCGGCAACAGTAATTGTAGGAGAGCCGAGCCACATGGTATTTTCAAGTCAGGCAGCTGGAGGGCTGTTTATTGGCAGTGTTCTCTGTGCCTGAGTTCTGCTGTGGATTCAGTGGCCTAGGCGAGGGCCCACCTTTCCTTCTGTACTGGTTCCAAGGGCCTGGGGTCTCTGGACCCCGGAGAATCCAGTCATCAGCATGCGGACAGAAGGAGCCTTCGTGGAATCTCCCAGGTTCCTATGGCTTTGTATTTCCCGCCTCCCCTGGCAAGCTGGAATACAGGATAAGCCACCCTCCTACTCCCCCCAAATAACTTGTGGGTGGGCCAGCAACTTGGAAAGTGGAGTGTTTACATCTTATGGGGAGACCTGTGGACTTCATTGCCAGCCTGGGGCTTGATAAGGATGAGGAGATTATTCCAAAAATGGCTGTGCATTACCAGAAGAAGAGCAGGCTCTGGGATTTCTGCCCAATCACTAGTAGCCAAGAGAAACAGGGGAAGGGACCTGGCGGCCCTTGATGCCTCCAGAGAGGGTAGAAAGAGGATGGGGACGTGTGTTTGGTAGAAGTAGGAACGACCAGGCCGTACACGGCCGAGAAGAGAAGACTGGGTTGTTCTGAAGTGTCGGTGATTTTCTGTGTTCATCTGGCTGCTGGAACGGGAGCAGGCTCTCCCTGGGTATCTCTGGCCAGGTGGGGGACTCAGGGCCAGCAGGGACCAGCTGACCCCCAAGGGCCTTCCCAGGGCTCTGTGCTCATGACTTTGTTGGTTTTTTGAAGGTGAACCGTCTGTCCGGAAACACAGTTCACTAAGAATAACACAACCCTGCTTTTGCCAACACAAGCGAGGGACCCCGAGAGGGCGGGGAGAGGGCACTGCTGCATGGCCAAGAAAATTCATATTTTTCTTTGGAGGAAATGGAAAGTGGTGCTGGGTCCAAGTGGTAGGTGACCTTGCTATTGAGTTAAAATGCTGCTGGGGAAATTAGAGAAGACAAACATGAAAAGAATGCTAATGAGTAGTGGTGGACCAGAGCCCAGAGCCCTGATTCCTCCACCATCCACAAGGGGTACTTGTGTGATGCCTATAAATAGACGCTTAAAAACCGATTCTAAATTGAGTTAAGATGTGGGCCTGTTTCCTCCTATGGAAAAGCGTTATGTAAAGTGCACAGCTCTGCCCTTTTTTCCAAGGCAGCTTGAGGATTCTGTGCCTTTGTGGGGAATCTGTGTGGAGCTTCTGGGGGATGCTCAGGCTACAGATGAATGAGACTCTTGTCCTTTTGAGAGACTCGCAGGCTGAGGGCAGGCAGAGGAAGAACTGTGGCTCCTTCCTCCAGGTAGAGCAATGGGGCAGGCCTCACCTCCAAGGCCAGAAAGGCCAGCTGAGCCTGCAGACTAGCTCTGAGTTTCCCCGAGGTGCTTCTGGGATGGGAGGAAATGGGTGGGCATGTGGTCATTTCCATAGGCCCACCGTGGCTCTGGGCAATGCAGGTGGCTGTGGACCTGAGAAGGGGAGGTGAGAACGTGGGGGACATGTGGGGAGAATTCTAGCCTGTGTTGGTAGTCCAGGGCTTCTGGGCTTTTCCCTGCAGTCCTCTTGGTCAAAATTGCCCAGAGCTGGAGTAGGGGATTCTGGAAGAGGACAGAGGTCTTTCTCACTGACCTGCTTGAGTTCATAGAGCCAACTTGTAACAGAGTAAGGAATTGAGGCCCTGTCTTAGGACCACTAGGGAAGATGTTCTTGCCTCTGGACGCAGCATTTAGTGTGTGTACCAACCCTGACATCACTTCTTTTTGGAGGTCCTGGGATGGTGGAGCTTGGGGGTAAAGAAGGAAATACTGTTTGATGCTAATGGGTTCCCAGGCAGTGTTTTGGGGTATTTATGGCATTCACCTTCCCAGCCACCTCTGAGATTGATCTTACTGTCCATGCTTTACATGTGATGAAATGGGCCGATGGTGTAAAGGCATTGGAAAGGCAAGAGAAGCACCATACCTTTGGAAGAAATTGGACAACTGTGTGGATGCTGAGTTCCCCCTGAGCAGAGGCAAGCAGATTACAGATATACAAACGGCTTGGTCAGAATGAAAGCATCTTCAGCCTTCTAAGGGAGAGCCAATCCTTTTTTTAAATGTCTGGACTAGAGGCTTCTGCAGTGGGCCAGTTTGGGGTGGCAGGGAACTCCCCCAAATTCCCTGATTAAAACCCACGGTTAGAAATGTCTGTCTAGGGAAATGAGAGTGACTCTCATTAAAAGAAAGTCAACACTGGGTCCAGGTTAGACTTTTGTGATAAAGTAGAAGCCTTTGTCTGCCTGTGCCAAGAGCCAAGACCCTATTACCTTCCCCGAAGAATGATGTCATCCCTGTGACTTCAGACCCTGGGACCAGACTGAAGGTGAACTGTCCAGCCAGCACGGCTATTCATGAAATGCTCTTAGACCTTCTGTTCCCAGCCGATGAGGCCCCAGGGAGGAGGCTGCCATTGGTGTGGTTTTAAAAGAAACAAAGACATTCCTTTATAATGCCTTGTGTCTTTAGCCAAATTGGAGGGAGAAGAGCATTTTTTTTTTTTAATTTAAATTCCAGTATAGTTAACATACTGTTTTATATTGGAAGATAATATTTATATTAAAACAGGAATTCGGATGTGATGTTTCAGACCAAGAAATCCCCCTCCTCTTGCACCACCCCAGGCTTCCCGCTCTCTGACCATCTGCTGCCCCCACCTTGAATTCCTGATCCAACCCAGGGCCTCACCTTGAGCCATGGAACATAGAATATATCAGACTTCGTCTTGAGCTTTCATCTGCAAAGCTTTCGCTGTCCAAGAGGAGTGTGAAACCTGATGGCCTCTTTTCTGTTCTCTTTGTGAACCCCCCCTTGCCCAGGAGGAAGGGTGAGGGCTGTGGACTTGGGCAGAGGAAATGCACGGTGGCCAGCTTTTCTTTCTCTTTGCTTTAATCTCTCTTCACCCCCCTCCAGCTCCCATAGGCACACCCACCTCCCTCTGAAAGTGTCCCAGAATACCGGCTCTGCACACTCGTGGGGTCAAGCTTTGTTGTGGGGAAATACATATTCATGAGGGCTGTGAGGCGCTTCATTAAAATGCGGATAGTCTCTCCTTCCAGAGTGATACACAAACCATTGCTTTATTTGCCCGACACGACGTTCTTAAGGCAATAATTATGTGAGGAATGGCTAACGAAACATTTTAATTATTTGTTTCTGGTAATTTGTGATCATCTCATTAGAATTATAATCGGGTCACTTTTACAGGTAATTCAAAACCTCTCACTCATTCAAATGTCTATGCTTGCAAGGGCTCTGTATGAACACCCGTGTCTTTTCGGAAACCCAAGTAACTTCCTCTATTTCCTTCTGTTTTATTCCAGAAAGATTTCGTCACCAGAAGGTTTTGGGGGCCATTACCAAACCACTTGTTTTCGGTAAGAAATATGAGGTCGCCTTGCATGGAGTGAGGTTTTGCTTCGGACATGTGTGAAATGGAATTGTTTTACTCGAGGGATGCTACATTTCAGGTGGAACTGGGCATTTGCCACAGTTCTTTATTTCCTGGGAAGCTGTGAATGTGTGATTCAGTGGTAGTCTGTGCACAGGGAGTGTGAGGCTGGGGCTTGATTCACAACCAAGGAGCCCTTGGGCACTGGGCTCTCTGCGGGGCACTAATGTTGTCTGGAATGGACCCTTCTTCCCGCCACCCCCAAAACAACAGCAACACCCCCCTGCCGAGTCCCCTCCTCACTATACTAGTGCTTCTGGCACTTCTTTGTGTACCTCCTACCTCGATTCCAATTTATATCAAAAATAGCTAGATAAACACTATGTACAACCTTTCACTGTCAAACTCGGGCAACGTTGCGAGTCTAACTAGAAATGCATCCCCGTGAAATATCAGGACACTGAGAGGAAGAATCTAACTTGGATCAGAAAGAGCCCTTCTAAGCTGCTCAGGGATGAGGGACGGCCCATGTTGATGTTGCCCAGCGGGTGAAGCTAGGTTGTCCTGATCCCACTGGCCCACTTGGTTTGCTCTTGTCGGTAGGACCTACAGCAGCAGATTTGCACAGGTCTTTGTAGCCCACGTGCCCCCTGAGTGCCTGGTACATGGGACACTTGTGGGAGATATGTTCTGACTGAAGATGCGTAGGTGCTCTTTCTCCTGGACCAAAGATTCCCCAGTGGCTCCGTTGTGGGGACACTGGTGTAGGAGATGGGGTATGTTTGGAGAGCAGCGTGGAGAGAAGACTGTTGTTGGAGGTGAGGAAGCCGAGCCAGGAGTGGTCTCTGTGTCTTGATGCCAGAGCCGATCTGAGCTTCTGATGGATTCTGTGGGTTTTTATGCATCCATGGGAGGGAGCACTGCTGGGCTTGGATAGGGCAGCCCCGTGGTCAGCAATCCAGAGCGTCATATACAGGGGAGTGTAGTGGCTTGGGGACTTCCAAAGGAGAGGAAGATTTGGGGTATCCCAGTGGGGAAGCTCTGTGCCAATTCTGAGGATAAAGATGAAGACCAGCAGGGGCAGGGTTGGGACACTGGAGCATCAAGACCTGGATCTCAAACCACTGTCTTGCCTCTGGGATGGTAGAAGGACGCAGGGACTGCTGTTTAGGGTTACTGAAAGAGCCTTCTTTTGTAAGTCAAGGCAGCTGCGTTTATTTCAATTTCTAATGCAGCCTCTGTCCTTGGCGTAGGTAGTCACCCATGAGCCCTGTGTTGTGCACGGGTAGAATTCACCTCCCATCGTATTGGGGGGTGTTTTTGTCATAGATGTCCTGGATGGATTCTGCGGTGGCTTTGGGGGTCGGGAGGGGGGCACATTCATAAGACATTTAAGAGTTAGAACAATTGACCCCTATCCAAGGAAGCAGAGGGTGAAATGTCAGAGGAACTGCTTGACTTGTAATACGTTTGGGCATAAGAATAAATGAGCATTTTTCTGAACTTGACCTCAGTTGTTGGTCTTTAAAGTTTATGAATTTACTTCTGTGCTCTCAGCGAGGCCTTTTCCATCCCGAGGCCTTTTGATTTTAGACTCGTAAACATTTGTCAGCCTCAAATATAGGAGGTGCGTCACCTGCCCTCAGCTGTGACAATGCTGAAGAGTTTTGGGGGAGTCTGGGAAGGGAGGAGATTTCGTGTGTAACTGGCAGCAAGGATAGCTTGTAAAGAGAGAGGTTCTTATGGGGAAGGGGTCTCATAAACTGCAGTGAAATTCTGTTCTTCTGGGAGCCCAGGTCAAAGAGCCAGTGCGGTCCGTCAGTCCTCGAGGAACTGTCCGCCGTGAAATTGGCTTCTTTAAGTTTATCTGAATGAAATTGGGGTTGTCATTGTCTTCTGATGGAGCCGCAGGGTAATTCTATGTGTGCCTCTAAGATATAAGGTATTTTTTTCTCCTGAGCCCAAAAAAGACCTAGTGGGATCTTTATGTATCCTGAAATCCTATTAGAGTATCAAAATCAGCTGCAATAGACAGGCCGTCTCGCTCTCTTTCAATTGCACTCACCCATCTGCGGTGTAATGGGACTGCCATTTAAGTGAATATGCTCATCACAATTCTCTACAGCTTCCCTGCAGAAAAGCATATTTCTTCTGTGAGAGAAAAGTGGCAATGAGATGGATATTTTTAAATGTCAATTATGCTAGAATGAATCTCTGTGAGGAGAGCTGCAGAGAGAAGAGACCCACGTTTATTTATTTTTTTCTACTGCAAATGAACCCTTCTGTAACATCAGAATACTAATACCCAGAGTTTGTGCCTGGCATCTCCTCACAGAATAGCTTGGTGAATATGCTTCCACTTACTGTAAAAGTTTGGGGCTGTGTTCTATTTTTCCCCCCCGGGAGAATGAAATCCTTGGCTTCACTGTCCTATGATATCAACCCTACAGGATGTGTGACTTGTAATCACAGTGGACCCTTGAATAATGGGAGGTTAGGGGTACCGACACTCGCACAGATGAAAATCTGCGTATAACTTTTGACTCCCTAGAAACTTAACTACTAATCACCCACTGTTGACTGGAAGCCTTACTGATAACATACACATTTGATTAATACATATTTTTATGTTATATGTGCTATATATTGTATTATAATAAGCTAGATAAAAGAAAATGTTTTTAAGAATATCATAAGGAAGAGAAACTACATTTACAGTACTGTAGTGTATTTATTTAAAAAAAATCCACATATAAGTGGACCCACACAGTTCAAACTCATGTTGTTCAAGGGCCAACTGTATATAAACTCAACTAGTGATTTCCTGAAGAAATGGTGGGAGAATTAATAAGCTATGTTTAAATCATGGGAAGTCTCAGAAAATCTGTGAAGTTAGAAGATGTTGCGTTTGTGAAAATGGTTCCCTGCCATGATGTCTGCATGCTCTTGCACGTACAAGTGCTATGCAAATCTGACCAAGAATGATTCTAAAGTATAAGCTCCAAAGAAGGCAGTGAAATTCCCAGCTACTAGACCTTAAAAGAAAACACAATGCTGGGGCGCCTGGGTGGCTCAGATGGTTAAGCGTCTGCCTTCGGCTCAGGTCATGATCTCAGGGTCCTGGGATCGAGTCCCGCATCGGGCTCCCTGCTCCGCGGGAAGCCTGCTTCTCCCTCTGCCTCTCTCTCTCTGTCTCTAATGAATAAATAAATAAAATCTTTAAAAAAAAAAAGAAAACACAATGCTGGAATGTTAGGGGAAGCTGGCATAAGGGTGAGGTGGTGAGATTCTTGATGGAACGTTATGGTTAAGATTGTGTGATATTTGTGTAGGGAGGATGGGACAGGATAGTGAGCCTGATAACAAACTCTCACATGCACAGGAACCCAGGAGGTGGCAGAGATATGTTATTGATCAGGTGGGAAGTGATGTAGGGCAACTGGTTGTCCACATGGGAAAAGATAAAATGAGATCCCTACCTCACATCATACACACAAGTAGATGCCAACAGAATTAACGACAATGAAGGGAAAGGTATTAAAATGTATAGAAGAGATTTTCTGTATGCCCTTGAGGTAGGACAAGGTAAGACACACACACCGCCACAGAAAAGACTGATTAATTAAACACCAATATTAGCAACTTCTTTAAGAGCAGAGACACTATATAAAGTTTAAAGCAAATTACTACCTAGAATAAATATCTGAGATGCATTTACTGTAAGGGATTAGCATTCTGTCTGTAGAAGGAACTCTTTCAAATCAATTAGGAAAAAGACAACGCAATTGAAAAAACGAGCAAATAATACGAAGAAGAAGGAAGTGGGGATGATAATGTTGGGGAAGCCTGAAGGGTGTATTCATGGATGTTTATTATGTTACTCTCTACACTTAATCCTGCGCATTTGAGAAAGTTGATAAAAGAAGAGGGTCTATGCCACACCTCGCTGTATGCCCACACAAACCTCTCTGCTCTTGTGTTGTGTGTCCCTCTGGCAGGGTGATCTTGCTCCTACTTACTAGCTAATCCTCTAACTCAACTGGAACTCCTGGCTTCCGACGCTCACCTTTTTATAAGTGGTTCTGCATTCGTCTCATCATTGAAATGGTTAGGACTTCTTTTTTTTTTTCTTCCCAGCTTTATTGAGGTATAACTGGTAAACAAAAAAAAACAAACAAACTGCACATCATGTATACAGTTTGGTGAGTTTGGACATATGCATACACTCATGTTACTGTCACTACGATTCAGGTAATGAACTCATCACCTCCCCAAAGTTTTCTTGTGTCCCTTTGTTTTTTGTTTGGTTTGTAGTAAGAACACCTAACCTGACATTACCTTCTTAAACATTTTTTGAAGTACACAGTACTTTACTGTTAACTGTGGGTGTTATGGTTCTTAGCGGTTCTCTAGAACTTAGTCGTCTTGCATAACTGAGACTTTCCACCTATTCAGCAGCTCCCCATTTCCCCCTCCCCTCAGCCCCTGGCAACCACCATTCTACTGTCTACTTCTGTACCTTTGAGGACTTTAGATATGAGAGGAATCATGCAGTATTTGTCCTTCTGTGACTGCCTTACTTCACTTGGCATAATATCCTCCATGTCCATCTGTGGTGTTGCAAATGGAAGGATTTCCTTCATTTTAAAGGCTGAATACTATTTCCTTGTACATATATACCTCATTTTCTTGATCAGTTCAACTGTTGATGGACATTTGGGTTGTTTCTATATCTTGGCGGAACAAGCCAGGCTTTTGCACACTGCTGTGCCCTGTTGTTTCAACAGCAGTGTCTCCATGGGTCCTTTTTTTGGCTCTTTGTAGCCGATTTCTCTTCTGTGTGCTTCTCCCCATCTTGACAGACAAGGCTCATGGGCCACCCTTTTTGGGGCCTTGGTTGTACCTTTAAACCCCATGTGAGCCTGCTCGGTGCTTTCCTGCCTCGCTGCTGATCTCTCTGTGGACCTGCAAGGCCACTTGTTCTGCATCCATCACAATGTCCAGCCCAGTGCCTTGTGGATAGTAGATGTTCCGGAAGGCTGTGATCATCATGTAGCTCTGGTTTCTTGAACTTCCAGAAGCTCATTGTCCTTATCCGTAAATGGGGACTCATGGTTTTGGGGGGTGGTTGTGAGGATGAACCACATCATGGATGGAGAGTACGTGACATGTAATAATAGCTCCCCAGTATTATTGGTGTCCTTCCCTGGAGAGGCACAGGGAGGCGGAGCTGGCCATTATGATTTGCTTTCAGCCTTGGTATGTGTGTCTTCAAATACTTGAAAATGCCTGCTCTGACACCTAACTTTTTTTTTTTTTAAGTTGCACGTTAAGAGAGAAAAAATTTCATCAACACCTTTTTTAAAAGATGAAAAATGTGTTAAGAAAATAGCACGATGAGCTGCTACTAGGTTGAGCCCAACATAATTAGTGTGATTAAATTGAAGGAAGTTAGCCGTTACTGTATGTAACTTGTTATTAATGATATTCAGATCTAATTAATTAGACCCAGTTCTAATTAATTACATGAGCGTGTAAGCTGGCATTCTCAAACTGTGTTCTCTGGAGTCCCATGATGAGATGTTCCTGAAAATAGTAATCCGCATTCAGAACAGGCCGGGGACACGCTGTGCGTACTGCCCCCTCTTGGAGAGTCCCAAAGCGCCATAGTAAAGGCCTTTTGAAGTCCTGCAAGAAAATAACTTACTTAATTCTGTTTAACTCATCATTTTCCAAATTGATTTGGACCACATGTGCTTCTAGATACACCAGGAAATGCTAATGGGAGTCAGAAAAATTTTTATACCGTAGCTCGTGCTTGGACTGGTTGACAAACAACATCTATGTTTATGGAACCGTTCTTAAGTCTTCCAGAGGAACCCTGTGGGGGTCTCCTCTATTGTGGCAGAGCACGAGTTTTGCTTTCATGGAATCTGGAGCCGCCACAGATTCATCTCCTTTCTTGGACAAATCACTTAATGTCCTCGGGTCAGTCTGCAGGGGAAAATGGTGGTGGCCCACCGGCCCTTCGTGGTGGCTGTCAAGGTGAAAGTTAGCACTTAGAAGTGCCTGGCTTGGCTCCTGGGCTGTGGAAGGGCTCCTGTGGTTGTTAGCAGCCGTGGCAGAGACCCTTATTTACAAGGAAGGCCATGTCATTGACCGTATCCTGGCCTCAGGGGTCAGGGAGGGAGCACCACCCACCTCCTGGCAAGGTCTTTCTAGGAGGTGTGAAAGCGTTCACTTTCACACATCCCTGCCTGCCCCGTGTGGTTGAAAATCTGTGTATAACTTTTGACTCCCCCAAAACTTAACTACTAATAGCCTCCTGTTGACTAGAAGCCTTACCAGTGACATAAATAGTTGATTAACACATATTCTGTATGTTCTAGGTATTACGTACTGTGTTCTTACAGTAAAGTAAGCTAGAGAAAAGAAGAGGTTATTAAAAAGTCCTAAAGAGAAAGTATGTTTATAGTACTGTACTGTGTTTATTGAAAAAAATCTGCCTATAAATGGACCCATTCAGTTCAAACCCATGTTGTTCAAGGGCCAGCTGCAGTTGGACTGGCTTGACGGGGGAACCAGAGGATGAGGTCGCAGAGGCCGGGCTGTCCTGTGCAGTTGGCCACAGAGAATCCCGACAGGGCTTCAGCAGAGGGCTGACGCATAGATGTCTGTGGAAAGCAGGTGGGAGGGCAAAGGCCCAGGCGCTGGAGGCTCCTCATACGGTTCCTGGGGAGAGACGACTTGTCTTGAGTAAAAGGCTGGGAGGGTTGGCGGACAAGCTGCCAGAGCCATGTGGAGGGAGCAGGAGGTGGGAGCTCAGAGGGAGAGAAGACCCTGTTTGAGGTGGAAAAAGAATGGTCCAGTTCCTACTTCATGAAGGGCCACGGAGCTTTTGAGGGGGTGGGGGGTGAGGCTGAGGGGTCCGTCCCTTAGCCAGGCTGGCTGAGGCCACGGGTGGGGGTGATCTCCGGACTGCATAGGGGAGCCTGAGGAGAATGGCGGCAAAGTGGGCGGGAACCAGGAGGGAAGGGGGCTGAGGATTTTCAGTGATCAGGTGGGAGGGAGTCACTGGAAGACCGTAAAGGATTTTTTTTTAAAAGGCAGAGAAAGTGGCTGTGGGATTTTTCTTTTGCACGAACACTGACTAAGAAGGGGAGAAGAGAGAGGGGTGGGCACAGAAGGGAACAAGGTATTTTTCTGTGGAGGTGGAAAATCGATGGTTGAGTGTAGTTCACAGATGAGGAGAGAACAGACACGGCATGTAACAGACGCAGTGAGGAGGGAAAATGGAGCCTGGGTGCCAATGGAGAGAGCTGCTTGTTTTCTGGAGGGAGCAATGGAGGAGAAGGCTCTGAGGCCTTTCTGGCCATGACCCCTGTTCTCTCTGGGAGGCAGGAGTCAAGTCTGTGAAGAGCAGAAAGGAGTCACCACGATGGATGTACATTCAGCACCTGCATTCATCTTTTGAACAAATGTCTCCAGTAGGTGGCAAGCGTACTTTAGGAAGGTGGATTTGACTCACCCAGCTTCTGAAAGTAGCTCCCAAAGACGACCGATCTCCACCGCCATTTTGAGCCCTGAAAACGTGGAATATCTGTGTGGCCTCCCCAGGCCCTGCCTGAGGAAAACGACACTCATCGGGGTGTTTGTCTGGCTTTTTGTCTATACTCAGTCTTGACAGTCTTGACTTCGGGTCCTGTAGCAAAGTGGGGACATCGTGTGACAGGAGCGCTGGGATGTTGTTCCAGGCAGAGAGACTTGTCAGTTGCCAAGGCGAATTAGCTCCTGCGTGCGACAAAGTGAGATTTCACATCAGAAGATCCATCAGCTTCGGGGAGCAATTAGCTTAGAGATAAATCATAGCTTCCTTCCCTTCCCCAGGCCTCTGTGGGGGTGGGGTGGGGTGCAAGCTGGAGTTCACACCACCCATGAAACCAAGGATTCTTTCAGGCTCTGAAAGCACCTGGTTGCCTCTGTTTTCTCTGTGAGCTGCTGTGTAGGCACTGGGCAGCCGCCTGGGTGGAAGGTACCTTGCAGATGATTTCACTTCTTCTCTCAGCACACTCCTTCCCCGTATACCTCAGATCCAGAGGCAACAGGAGTGTTCTGTGATTGAACACAGAGGTGTGCCAGACATAGGTAGAAGCAGGTTTCATCAGAGCTCCTTAACCCATGTAAGTGGATGTGGTGATTTCTGTCTTACAGAGAAGATAGGCTTCTAGGCACGGTGTCGTGGCGAGGGCTGGTGGGGGAGTGTAATGGGCAGAGAGCTCAGTTTTGCCAGAGAAAAGAGTTCTGGGGATGGATGGTAGTGCTGGACACACAACAGCGCGAACGTGCTTAATGCCACTGAACCGTACACCTAAAAACGTGCTAGATGGCAATTTGATGTTCTGTTCATTTTACCACATTTAAAAAAACAGAAGGAACACAGCACCGTATTCTTGAATGTTACTATTAAAAGCACAGGGCGGGTCACAGAGACTCTTAACACATGTAGGTTCTACCTACGGTTATTCTTCACACCTCTGAGTTTCTGTCTTCCCGTTGTTCCGGGACTTGGTTTCCAGTCTCTCCTCTCTCCTGTTACTCTGCTCCAAATGTCCTCAAGACCGTGTCTCTGTCCTTCTCTGCTGGTCTGGCCCAGGTGGGAAGCTGTTCTCTCTGATGCTTTTATCAGGATAGAGTGTGTGTGAGAATGTGTGTGAGAGAGAGCGTGTGAGTGTATATGAGTCTTTGTGTGAGTGTATGTGTCTGTGTGTGTGTGTTTATGTGAGTGAGTCTCTAAAAGTGTGTGTGAGTGTGTCTGAGTCCAATTATGTGTCTGTGTCCGAGTGTATTTGAGTGAGTGTGAGTCTCTGCGTATGAGTCTGTGAGTGTGAGTCTGTGTGTGTATGTATGTTGAATGTGAGTCTGTGTGTGTATAAGTCTGTGTGAGTATGCGTGTGTATGTGAGTGAGTCTAAGTGTGTGTGAGTGTGTATGAGTCCGATTATGTGTCTGAGTGTACGTGAGTGTGAGTCTCTGAGTGTGTATGAGTCTGTGAGTGTGAGTGTGTGTGCACGTATGTGAGTGTGAGTCTCTGGGGGTGTGTGTGTGTCTGTCTGTGTGTGCAGGGGAAGCAGGCTGGAGCCTCCTCCCGGGTGCTGGCCATCAGAAGTGAGCCTAGCCTGGGGGCCCTCCCCAGGTGGCCTTATCCCTGTGGCATCATAGGGGAATCAGGAAGCCTGACTCACAGAAATGAGGGCAGTGTTTATAATGCCTTGACAACAAGCACTAGTGACTCAGAAGGGAATCTGAAGGAAAACTTTAAAAGATGAACCCCTGCGCATTAATATGGTGGCTTCTCTAGTCTCATCTGAATTGCATTCCTCTTCCTTCCCTATAACGGTCCACACCCCGTAATGACCACTTGGACTTCCTAACAAAGTTGACTGAAAGCGGGAGGAGGCTCTGGAGACTCACCTTTTCAGAACCTCTGTTGTTAATTGCATAGTGTGCAGGACTGACCAGCAATATGGACCATGTTATTTTTTTTCAAATAACTTTTTTAACTTGGAGTTAAACGAACAGAAAGTATAAAAATCCTAAGTGTTTATTGCCATGAATTTTCTCAAAGTGAACACATCTGTGAAACTATCACCCCATGAAGAAAGGAGGCATCTCTAGAACCCAAGAATCCCCCCTCGCCTTCTCTCCCAGCCGCATCCTCCCTTACCCAAAAGTAACCGGAATCTTATCACCAAATACTATTTTTGCTAATTCTTGAATTTTTTAATAAATGAATTTCTACAGCTTGTACTCTTGTCGTAGCTTCTTTCACTCAATGAGGATCATTCGTGGTGTGGAGTGGGCAGTGGTTGATTGGTCTTCATTGTTATGTAGTTGTATAGTGTGTAAATATACTAGAATTTACCCATTCTACTTTTGATGGAAATGTGGATCTTTTCCAGTTTTTGGTCATTATTGCTGCCGGGAACATTGATCCAGTGCACATGGTGCACATGTGATTGCATTTCTATTGCTCTCCTTAGGTATGGAGTTGGTGGACCAGAGGGCATGGGTATGTTTATATTTTAGTGAACATTACCCATCAATTTTCTGAAGTGGTTATAACAAATTCCACCCACACCTGTAAGTGTAAGAGTTTTAGTTGTCCCACACCCCCATGTGTTGCCATTTTGATGTTGATTCTGATGGATATAGAGTGGGATCCTGTGGTTCTAATTTGCATTTCACTGAAAACTAATGATGTGGAGTATCTTTTTTTTTTTAAAAATATATTCATTGTCCTTTTGGGTATCTTCTTTTGTCAAGTTCCTGTGTGAGTCTTTTGCTCATTTTTCTGTTGGGTTTTCTTTCTCTTTTTGCTTTGTAGGATTTCTTTTTTTCTTTTTTTAAATTTTTTATTGTTATGTTATATAGGATTTCTTTACATGCTCAGTGCCTGATAACTTTGTTCAAGGCCAGCATTCCATATATTTTCTTAGTCTTCCTTTCTCACTTTTAGTGGTATCTTTTGGTGAAGAGAAGCCTAGTTTATGAATTGTTTCCTTTGAGATAATTGCTTCTTGTGCCCTGTTTAGGAAGTTTATGCATACCCAAGAACATGAAAACATTCTCTTTCTCCTTCTAGAAGCTTTATTGTTTGAACTTTCACTTTAAATCTACAGTCCACTTGGAGTTGATTTTTTTTAATATGGTGTGAGGTAGATGTCAAGATTTATTTTTCTTCCAGTGGAATAAAGCTCTGATTCCATTTTTTGGTGTTTGGTGGCTGGCTGCTTTCAAACCCTGCCTCCTGCTTGTCCTTCTGCCCCACATCTGGGACAGCTGATAAGAAAGCTTGCATATAACCTTGAGTGGTAGTGCTGGGAAGTTTAAACATCATCCTCAGCCGCTGCGTGCACACTTGTCTGTGGCCTCATATCCTAACCACCATGGCCACTAAGGCATTTTTGGACTGGCTTTTGTGGCTGCCATGTTCTCCCCAGAAAGACCGATATGTGAGTAAGTAATCTCTTCATACCTTCTTGAGAACTGGTGCATTTACCAGTCTCAACATCCAAACCAATTTTATGTGGGGAGGTAGATCCCATCATCCATGGCATGACCACAACACACCATAATGTTCGAAATTACTGTATGTATGTGACTCTGTTCAATTCTGCAGATTTGTTGGTCTATCCTTGTACCAGTACCAACACCACAATATGTTAATTACTGTGATTTTATAATAAGTATTTACTTCTGCTTGTTTTAAGTCCTTCGGTTTTATTCTTCAAGATTATCTTGCTGTATTTGGCCCTTTGTGTTCCCATATAAAATTTAGAATCATTCCGTTAATTTCTGTATAGACGCTTGCTCATAAAATCCTACTGACATTTTGATGTGAGTCCTTTGAATTATAGATTCATTAAGAGGGAGTTGATATCCTTACAATATTGTCTTCCAATCTACGAATCTGTCATTTATTTCTCTTTGAGTTTAAGTTTTCCTGATATATTTTGTAGTTTTGTATATACAACATCTTCTGTTAGATTTCTTCCAAGGTATTTGGGTATTGTTTTGTTTGCTGTTGTTATTGCTGTCATAAGTGGTTGTTTTTTTTTTTTTAATTCTGTATTATAATTGCTTTTCACGGGTATTTATAAATGTGATTGTTTCTTATATGTTTCCCTTGTATTTAGCAACTTTGTTAAATTCATTTATTACTTGTAATAATTTATTTGTAAGTTCTTTTAGATTTTCTACATGTATAATCATGTTGCCTATGAATAATGAGAGTTTTTTTTTTTTTTTTCCTTTTTGCACTGATTGCAAGCCCCAGTTCAATAATTCCCCTCTTGGGGGGAAAATCTTTCAGTATTTCACTTTGAATTAAGCTGGTTGCTCTCAATTTTTTTTGTAAACAGTATTTATAAGAGTAAGAAAGTTCCCTTTTATTTCTAGTTTGCTACAGATTTATCATGAATGGGGTTTGAATTTTATCAAATACTTTTTCTGCATCTAATAAAATAATCTTTGAATATTTTCCCTTTAATTAATGTGAATTATCTGATTGATTTTTGAATATTAAACCAACCTTGCATTTCTGGACTAAATCCAACTGATTTCTGATGTGATATAATTTTTATGTATAACTCCTTTTGATTAATAATTTTTAATAGTTTTTTTGCAACTGTGTTTAACAGTGATTTACCTGTAATTTTATTTTCCTATAATGTCAAGGTCAGGTTTTGGTATCAAGGTAATGATGACTTTATGAAGTGATTTGGGCATTATTTCCTCTTTTTATGTTCCCTGGAAGATTTGGGGCAATATTGGTGTTTTCCTTCTTCTTCTTTTTTTTTTTTTTTAAGATTTTTTAATTTATTCATTTGAGAGAGAGAGCGCTCAAGAGCACAAGCAGGGGAAAGGGCCAGAGGGAGAGGGAGAAGCAGACTTCCCTCCAAGCAGGGAGCCCCACATCGGCTCTGATCCCAGGACTCTGATATCATCACCTGAGCTGAAGGCAGACACCCAAATGACTGAGCCACCCAGGGGCCCTCCTTTTATCTTTTCCTTCCTTCCTTCCTTCCTCCCTCCCTTCCTTCCTTTAATGTTTGGAAGAGTTCAATTGGGAAGCCAGTGGGGTTGGAAATTATTTCAGAAGTTTAATTACAGATTCAGTTTCTTTAGTAGATACAGGACCATTTGGATTTTTTTTCTTCTAGTGTCAGTTTTGCTAAGTTGTGTTTCAGGAAGCTGTGCATTTCATAAACATTGTCACAATTATTTGTGTTATTTATAATGTCCATCATTGTCTTTTATAAGTGATACCTACCTTTTCATTTCTGATATTGTAATTTTGCATGCTTCCTCTTCCTACTTCTCACTTCCACTTTTATCAGTCTTGCTAGGGATTCATAAATTTAATTTAATTCATAAATTTAATTTATTCCCGTGGGACACCTGGGTGGCTCAGTTGGTTGAGTGCCCAACTCTTGGTCTTGACTCAGGTCTTGATCTCAGGGTCATGAGATTGAGCCCCGCCTCAGTGAGGAGACTGCTTGAGATTCTCTTTCTCCCTCTCCCTCTGTCCCTCCCACTAAAGAGAGAGCTTGCTCTCAAATAAATAATTCTTTTTTTTTTAAAGAAAGTAAATGGGTATCTAGATTATTTATTTTGCAGCCTTTTTCATTTTCTAATAAAATAATTAAAAGTTATAAATTTCCTTGTATACCTGCTTTAGCTGTAATCTACTACTTTTAATTATTATGGTTAAAAAACACATAACAAAGAATTTGTCATTTTTAAGTGTATAGTTTAATAGTGTTAACTATATTCACATTGTTGTGAAACATATCCCTGAGGACTTTTTTTATCCCTCACATCTGAAATTTTACACCCATTAAACAGTAACTTCTCTTTTCCCTTTGTCCCCAGCCCCTGGCAACCCCCATTCTATTTTCTGTCTCCTGAATTTTACTATTCTAGGTGCCCAATGTAAGTGGGAATCATACAGTATTTGTCTTTATGACTGGCTTTTTTTAGCTTAGCATAACGTCTTCACATTTCATACATGCTGTACCATATGTCAGAATTTCCTTCCACTTTAAGGCTGAATAATATTCCATTGTATGTATATGTCACATTTTTAAAAAAAGATTTGTTACTTATTTGACAGAGAGAGATAGTGAGAGCAGGAATACAAGCAGGGGGAGTGGGAGAGGGAGAAGCAGGCTTCCCGCCTAGCAGGGATCCCGACGTGGGACTCGATCCCAGGACACTGGGATCATGACCTGAGCTGAAGGCAGGTGCTTAACAACTGAGCCACCCAGGTGCCCCTGTGTCACATTTTCTTTATCCATTCATCCATTGATGGACATTTGGATTGCCTCCACCTTTTGGTTATTGTGAAAAGTGCAGCTATTAATATGAGTATGTAACACTATTTTTTGATACGTTGTATTTTCATTAATCTGTTCAAATGTTTTTAATTTTTTTTAAAGATTCTATTTATTTATTAGAGAGTGAGAGAGCATGAGGCGGGGGCCTGGGAGTGGCAGAGGGAAAGGGAGAAGCAGGCTCCCCACTGAGCCAGGAGCCTGATGCAGGGTCGATCCCAGGACCCTGGGATCATGACCTGAGCTGAAGGCAGATGCTTAACTGGCTGAACCACCCAGGTGCCCCTAAATGTTTTTAATTTTTATAACTGTTTTCTTCTTTGATATGTGAGTTATTTCAAAGTGGTTAATTTCCAAATGTCTGCATATTTTCTAGGCACATTTTTGTTGTTTATTTCTTGCTTAATTATATTGTAGTTGTAAACATATCCTTTATGATTTTTAACATTTAAAAATTTGCTTAGACTCATTTTAGATTTGCCCACCATATGATTAATTTTGATAAAATTTTCTCTGTGCACTTGTGTGTAGTTTCTTGGTACAGTGATTTACATGTATCAACAAGGAAAATTTTGGTAATTATGGTGTTCACGTCTATTTCCATTCTGACTCTTTTCTGCTTGTTATATCATTTATGAGAGAAGTGTGTTAAAGTATCCCACTGTGATTTTAGATTTGTCTTTTTATAGTTCTGTCAATTTTCCCCTTTATACATTTTGAGAGCATATGACTAAATACATGTAAATTTAGAATTTAAATTTGGAATTTATGCCTAGCAGGTTGCCCTATGTTTTATTATGAATTACTTCTTTTTTCCCTTAGAAATGCCTCTTTTCCTAAAGTCTACTTTGTCTATCACTGTAACCACACCAACTTTCTTTAAACATTTTTTTTACTTTAGAATAGTTTTAGATTTACAGAGAAGTTGAATAGATAGTAGAGAGAGAGTTCTCATGTATCCTATACCCACTCTTTCCTATTGTTAACATCTTATATTAACATGGTCCATGGCAAGCAATAAACCAGTATTAATGCATTATTATTAACTACAGTTTGTCCTTCATTCAGGTTTTCTTAGTTTTTACCTAACATCCTTTTTCTGTTCCAGGCATTCCATTTAGGATACCACATTGAATTTAATCTTCATGTCTCTTAAGGCACTTTTAGATTGTGATAGCTTCTTAGACTTGCCTTGTTTAGGATGACTTTCACAGCTTTGAGGAGTACTAGTCAGGTATTTTATAGAATATGCTGCAATTTTGTCTGATATTTTTCTAATGGTTATACAGGAGTTATGGGCTATTGGTCAAAAGATTGCCTAGGGAAAAGCACCCTTCTCATCATATCAAATCAAGGGTACATAATGTATCACTGCTACTAACCTTGATCACCTGGAAGTTATGTTGCATCTCTATGAGGGGCAGTAGCTAACAAATTATATGGAATTATTGCACACCAATTTGTCTCTTCTCCCTCATTTATTGATATGCTCATTTATTGAATTTATGTCTGTATGGACTTGTGGATATTTATTTTATACTTTGGGTTATAATCCAATACTGTGTTATTTTGTTGTTCAGATTATTCCACCTCTCACTCTTTCCTAACATATCCAAATAATCAGACTCATGTTTCTTTTCCCCCTTCTCTCCAGGAGTTTGGCTCCTCAGGTCCTCATTGCATTAGTAGCCCTAAACTACAATGTCTTGTGTCCCCAACCTCATAAGACTGCCCAAAGTTCTGTTTAGTCCTGTCGCTTTTTTAATTGTTTATTTTTACTATTATTTTTTTCATCCTGTCGCTTCTTAACCACCACTTCCCACTTGGTTTTAAGCTTCTTGGCTCCTACTGGTTATGAATCCACAGAAATGCCTTGGTGAGAAAAGCTGCACAAAATGCTGAGATTATTTCAGTTATATTTTCTTGCTTGTCATGGGGCACCTGGGTGGCTCATTCGGTTAAGCGGCCGACCCTTGATCTCAGCTCAGGTCTTGATCTCAGGGCTGTGAGTTCAAGCCCCGCATTGGACTCCACGTTGGGCATGGAGCCTACTTTAAAAAGTTGTTTTTTTTCTTGCTTGTCAGGATCTCAGCCCCCCAAGTCCTGGTTGTCTTGGCAGCTCTCTGATGTTTCCATAGAGATTTTTTTTAAATGTCATCAAGAGTTTCTGGTTGTTCTTGGTGAGTGGATTAGTCTGGCATAAGCTGGTGCATCATAACCAGAAGTCAGACTGATCAGGCATAACGTTTTTTGCTTTCTCCACTATGTCATGGTTAATGGTGCCCCATAATATTTGAAGACCTGGTGCTTTGCTCCCAGTCATCAAATATCCTAAGTAATGCAGATTTTGTATGTCACGTAGGAAAATGAATCATTCTGTACATATACTTTATCTGTACCCTTAGTCACAAGGGCTATCAAAAAGGATGTCTGCTGACTCCTCTTCAAGGTAAGGGAAAAAAAATAATGATCTTGGAAGAAGATCGCCTTTATCATAGAAGTTTTCAATGAAAGGAACAGATGGGGAGAGCTATGTAAAATGGGCTTTTCAGTCTTGGGGACCTAGCAACAGTGCAATTACTGATGCAGATTTTTGGTGTGATCTTAAAGAAATTAAGCCTCTCTGTATGGTTAAGAATGGATTAGTGTGAGGACATCACTTCTGAGAAGTCTGTGCCTCCCATTAGGGTATCTGGAAGTGAAAGTGTACCTTGCACTAGATCGAGTTGGATATGTAAGATCTTCCATGCACGGTCTTGCTAAACCTTGCCTCTGTCACCCCTGCACTTGGGCTGGATATTTTCCCACCCATCCAGTTTTGTGTATCCTGTGGTTCTCCCATCCACGTGCTAACCAGGCCCGACCCTGCTTAGCTTCTGAGATCAGATGAGATCAGGCGCGTTCAGGGTGGTATGGCCGTAGACTATCCTGTGGTTCTGAAGAGCAGCTGTCCTTATTATCACCCACGATGGAACACAACCAAATCATTGAAAAAGTCCGCACAGATTGAGTTATCCACGAATTGATGCCATGTTAGTACGATCATTCAATTAGGCACAAATCCACCTCACTTTGTCACATCCAATTTAACATAGTTCAGTTTGACCCACAAGAATGTTGGGAAGGACGTGCCATGTATCTTGCTGAAATCCGGTGCATCCTCTTTTCCGGATCTCCTTTGTGTACCTCTCTGCATACCTTATCCGAGAGAGAAAAGGGAGTTATTTCACAAGCAAATGGTAAGCTCTCACAATGGCTACTTTTCTTAAAGGTGATCACAAACCAACACTTTAATAAGTGCATTTTAGAACTTCGCTGTCCAGAATGGCAGCCAGTAGCCACATGTGGCTATTTCTATTTAATTTAAATTAATTAATATGAAGCATCAGTTAAAATAAAACATCAGTTTCTCAACAAACTAGCCACATTTCAGGTGCTCAAAGCCTGCTATATTGGGCAGCACAGATAAAACACTTCTATCATTGCAGAAAGTTTTATTGAACAGCTGTTCTAAAATCTTGGTTCTAGAATCAGATTCAAGCCCACCAGTCTGCAGACTGCCCTGTCATCCTTTGACTGTTTTACAAACATCTCCATGGTGCTTTCCTGTAGACAGTCTCTCTCACCTGTCTTCTTTCTCACATTTCCTCCAAAATCGCCATCAGAAGTGACGGTTCCTCTGTTGCCCAGATCCATCTAGAAGGTGGGCCTTGGATAACTATGGAGCACCTTTTTGGCTTTCAAGGAAGTTGCATAAAAAAATGAAACTAAGTCACGTCCAGTATTCAAGGATTTGTGCCTGATTTGTGTCTTGGTGGTGTTTATGTGACTGTCACTCTTACTAAGATCTATATATTGCTTGTCCAGGATGCCTATTTCTAATCAGAGAGAGGGGAGAGGCATGCTCTTGGAGAATCAGGCAAGTCATCTTATTCCTTAAGTAGATGCCATCGGGGCAGTTACAGTGAGTGACGACCCTGTAAAGTGAGTGTCTGGGGTTCCTCATTTATGTTTTCTACAGCAACTTTAGTAGAAGAGATTTTCCTGTTTTAAAAGACAAAATGTCCCCAGCTGTCCTGGGGTGACGACCTCAACCACTAGTGGGTAGCACCTCTCCCGTCCTGTGCCTGGCTGCCGCCCCAGGATCTGCACTCACCAGTTTGGTTTGCTGGTGGATCGTAAGGAGGAGAGGGGTGGATGGAAATATCTTAGGACCCAGATCCTGGACAGCATTGTTAGTGGTAGAGCTTATTATCATATCAGGACGAAAAACTTTCTTAGTTGAGAGAATACATTTTTTTTTTTTTTTTAAAGCAGTCATCAGGCAAGCTCAGGAAGATCCACCCACTGCTTGGAATACTTGCTTGCTCGGTGATGTCTGCACCCAAGTAGCAGATCGTGAGTCAGGGATGTGAGGGGACAAGGGTGTAGGAAGAACTGGAAGGAGGAGCTCTGGGCTGGGAGGCAAGGACACCTGTGGTATGACCTTAGGTCATTGCAGTACAGAGTCTTGGTTTCCTCCCCTGCCCCTTCTACTCTCATGGAATTATTGTGACGACCAGAAGCATTTATGTGTCAGGAGCTGTGTTAGACATTTTGCACGTATCTCTTTGATCCTCAGAGTACCAATGTAAGCTGGCGTTAGCCTTCATTCTAGACAAGGCACCTGGAGCATAAAAAGCATGACTGTCGGCATGAGCACTTAGTAAATGTTCACGCCTGTTCTTTTTTTATGGGACGATCCTTTGGTTCCTGGGTCCAGGCTTTTCCTCCATAGGATCTTAGATGGGTGGGGAAGGTCTCTTAGCCTTTAGCGCCTCCTAGTGATGTGGAGATGGCAATACCAGCTTCTAACCTGAAGGTGGTGCATGAGAATGTTCTGCCAGTGGCCATGTGCCATACAAAGGACTGGTTGGACTGTTATGATCTAAGCTTCACGAAAAGTGTCAACGGAAAACTGGGAACCACTGAAATGCGTTTCAGAAAAAACAGTGACTCTACGGTGCACACTGTAGCTCAGGTAATAGGCTTGGTGGGCAGAGAGAAGTGGCTCTTCTTTCTGTCCATGGGGTACCCATCCCCTATGTGTGCTGTTGGGTTTCAGTGTCTCCTCTTACCCTCTCTGGGCTTCTGTCTCTCCTCCCTTTCCTCTTTGCCTGTTTCTCCTCACTCTCTGTCTCTGTTTCTCTCTCCTTGCATTCCATCTCCTAGTCTTTCTCCCACTTCCTTCACCCTTCGGACTTTAGCAGGTTCTTTCTCCAGGTTATGCTTATTAAATAAATCCAGTGGTTAATAGGCTTTTGTTTCTTTCCAAGAAAGCCAATCTAAAGGACTGTAAATTCTGACTGCAAGAAGATGATAATGAAGCAGGCACACAGCACTTTTGAGGAAGGAGGGTTGGGTCCCGGAGTAAACCGTTTCTGTGGTGTGTTTGCACAGCGTGGTGTGTTACCTACATACAAGTGAGAAAGTTTGGAGTTTGATGCTCTGGCTTCCTGAGCTGGCGCATCTCAGTGACCGTGCTGGAAAGAGAATCAGAGCCCAGGGCAGATTCACCCAGCACTCTGTTCGGTTTTGAGAAACTTCCTTTTATTTTCTCCTTGATAATTTCCCTCTTTCTTTTCTCCCTTTCTGGAATTCCCATTTAGCTGATGTTGGACCTCTTAATTTCATCCTATACATCTTTGTCTTTTGTAGTTTTCCATCTCCTTTCTGTTCTGCTTTTTGGGATATTTCTGGCTTTATCTTTAAATTCCTGTAATGAGATTTTTATACTTTCTTCTACTTCTAATTTCCAAGAGGTCTTTCTGCTCTGTCATCATTTCTTTTTTGGAGCACCCCACTTTCATTTTTGGGGAGCACTATCTTCTTATATTTGTTAATGGCATTACTATTTTATTTTTTTTTCTTTGTGGGGGGAGGAGAGGCAGAGGGAGGGGAGAGGAGAATCTCAAGCAGGCTCCATATCTCAAGCTGACTCCCTGCTGAGCATGGAGCCTGACTCAAGGTTCGATCTCATGACCCCGAGATCATGACCTGAGCCAAAATTGCGAGTCCGACGCTCAACCGACTGCGCCACCCAGGCACCCCTATTTATTTGTTTTTGGCAGTTTCTGCATTGTTTCCAGCATTATCATTGTTTCATTTGGTTTTCTTGCACTCACTTATCTGGATTTTTCTTTTCCTATGTGAAGCCTTCCTCCCAAATCTGTGATCCTTGATCCCCGAAAGTTGATTGGGATCTCTGTTTGCACCTGTGACTGCACATTCATCAGCCAGGGAGCATTAAAAAGCACCAGTCCTGGGGGTCTGTCCCAGGCCAGTCGGATCCAGATCTCATGGAGTGGGGCCTGGGTATTGGTAGACTGATAGATAGAGACATAGATTTTAGTTCACCAGTCATTCTGATGTTCAGCCAGAACCAAGAACCACTACTTAGCTGGGTACCATTTGGGGTGACAGTGCTGGTTCTTTCAAGAGTTGGCCTACTTACCACTTGTTGAAACCGCTCTAGAGCTTTTTAATGCACTGGGTGCTAGGGGACTCTGATCGCATTCATACAGTTTTCTGTCTTTCTGCACCTTTGGTAGATTGCAGAGTGGGACTGTTGTGCTTTAAATTTCAGGGACCAATGGGCAGGAAGGATAAGCTCCCATGTCGGGGGTGGGGGCAGGCAGTCCATCTGCCAGAGGCGTCTGTACAGCTGCAATAGGAAATATGGGAAGGAAGCAGGTCAGTCCCTCTGTGAAGAGTGGGATCCAGGAGGGGCGATCTGAGGCCGATGTAGCCAGTGAGCAGCCCCTGGCTGGGGGATGGACCGGGATCTGTGAGAGAAGCTTCAACAGAGGCCAGGAAGTTTGGTCTTTGGGCTCTGGTGAGGCCAATCCTCCCTCTCCTTAGTGCTGGGAGAAGAGTGGAGGCCAGGGGTGACAGGATATAGTATATCAGTGTCAATATAACTACATCAATAGTAAAAAGAAGCCGTGGTTTGAGAGCAAAAAGACGGTGGGGAAGACTGGACGGCAGAGGAATGGTGAGACAGGTGGCCAGGGTCTGGGCCACCATCCGTCACTGCCCTGGGACCTGGCCTCAGCCACACCTCCTCTTGGAGCCAGCCTTCTTCAACTGGGAAAAGAGGATCCTGACGGTCCCTGCCTAGCAAGAGCGTAAATGGGCTGCTGCGTGTTGGGGGATGGGGCTACAGAGGCTGGAGCACAAGAGGCCAATTTGGTGGGGTTTTTTTATCTTAGTGTTTATGGTATGACCTTCCCCCATGCAGTAGAGATCAAGTTTGCTCTTGAACTTGCAGACTGGATAAGGCATGAAGATGGAGGGGAGAAGGAATAAGCAGAAGACCAGGGCACTCTCAAGGCTGCCCTCTTACTCACAGTGAATTGGGCAGAGAGATGCTAGGCTCTTGGTGAGAGGGCCCCAGGGTATCCCCTGCCTTATCCTCATCTCTCCCTTTACCCATCCTGTTCCCCTGGGGGCGGGGGTTATGTCGTTCTCTAAAGAAGAAGGTGGCCTTCTGCATTCCCTTTTGGCTCGGGACAGTTTATTTTTGGTTAAGGATATTATAGAAAGGCCAAAATTGTTTGTATTTTCTTTGTAAAACACTTGAAGATCTGCACAACACACATGTACGTTCTTTAACAAAATTGAGATGTCACAGATAAAGCCAGGCATTGCCTTGACCACCAACGATAGCATTCTTCTCCTTCCAGAAAGAGCCACTCTTAGGGGTTTAGAATGTCTCCGCCTGGATCTGTTATTGCACACTTACATAAGCATATGTGTATTTGTACAAGCATGGGGCTGTATTTTGTGGGCTGTATTTTGTTTTTACATGAATGGAGGGTATCTCAGAGTTCGTGCATTGTTCTGCTACTTGAATGTCTCACTGCACCATATTTCAGAGGACTTACATACAGCACTCCCCAGGAGAGCCACCTCCTTTAGTTTAACTGCTGTGTAGGTTTCCAGTGACTACATGTACTGCATAGTGTTGCATGATCACTCTCCTGTGATGAATGTTTGGGTCGTTTTCTAACATTTGCTCTATAAGCGGTGATGTTCGTGGGCTCATGTTTCTCTAGAGTGCATAGCAAGAAGTGGGATTGCAGGGTAATAGATACTATCAGGTTTCTTTCCAAAGGCTATAGAGTGGTTTTGTCCCTACAGTGAAATCAGCCCTTGATATTGTAATTTTGCAGATACAATGGGAGAAAGATCACAGTATTACTTTGTCATTTCCATGATGATTTGTGAGGTTAAGAATATTTGTATTGTCCCATGGGTCAATTCCCATTTGTCATTTTTGCTCTTTGTGTCCTACTGTGTTGTCTTTTTCCTGTCGATACGTAGGATGTGAGTGTTTGGGTCTGTGGTGTTCAAGCAAACGTAACACATCCTATATATGAATCTTTTGTCTCATATACTCCCACTATTTGTTCCAGTCTGTTAATTTGTCTTCTTTGTTTTAGGTAATTTTTTTTTCTCATGCAGGTTTAAAATTCTGATATAGGAAATTTATTAGTCTTGATGATTTTTCGTTATGTTTTATTTAAGAAGGCCTTCCCGGCATGGACTGTCTTCTATTGTAGAGTCATTTCCTTTATACTGAGATCATGAGTCCATCTAGAATTTATTTGCATAAGGGGTGTGAGGTAGGGATTTCTTTTTTCCTAAATGGGTTGCAGTGATTATAGCCCATTTCCCCCCCAACGATTTGAAATGTTACCTTTATTGCTTATTATGTCATCATAGATGTTGGGCTGTTCGAAACACTCATCGTTCCTGTTGGTTCATTTATATATTCCTATGCCAATAAAAAAAATCATTATTTTTTTTATATCTTTCATTGTTCTATAGTGTTTCTACAGTTACTTCCTCTGCCACCTGGATTTTATTATTCTTATTGAGGTTCTGCTGGAATTGTGTAGATTTTATAAATTGATTTGGAGCAAATAAAAATATTTGTAACATTATTATAATAATTATATAATTATCATAGCATATATGCATATGCTTATATATTTATATGTCTATGCTATATATAATTATATATTATTATATTATCATATTTACAATTTTTATCTGTTATCTCCATAATGTATGTTTTTCATAAAAGTTTTGTACATTTTTGTTACGTTCTTTTCCTAGATGCTTTACTTTCATTGCTCTTGTGTCTGAAATCTTTTTCATTATTACATTTTTCTCAGTGGTTATTGCTAATGCTCAGGAAAGCCATTGAATTTTATATGTTGAACTTGCACCTAGCTACCCCACTAACCTTTCTTTTTAATTCTAGTAATTGGTCAGTTGATTCTCTTGCTTTTCTCCAAGGATAACCATATTGTCAGCAAAAAATGCCTCTTCTCAGCTTCCCACCTGTTAAGACTTTTCCTTGTGTTTGTAGCTCTCTGGGATTATCAGTGCAAGATGGAATAGTGACAGTGAAAGCAGACGTCCTCATCTTGTTCCTCAGGTGGGAGGGAGTGCTTTTGTTTTTTTGTCATCAAATGTTTGCTGCTATACTTCCTTTATCAAGTTAAGGAAGTCTGCTTCTTCATCTGCTTCTTAAGGTGATTTTCAATCAAGAATGATTCATCGGATTTCATCAAGCTCTTTTTCTTTTCTTTTCTTTTTTTGGTCATGATCATATGGCATCATCTGGCATTGATAGATTTGGGGAGGAAGTGATGGTAGTCGTGAGAAGTTTTAGCTGACTGTCATAATACATTTTTACTGAACTAAAGATTTTCTAATTCACGGGAGAAGAGGAAAAAAACTATAATAAACAGGAATATTCATTGCCATATTTGCTGTTCCTTAAAAATTTATAATAAATCTCACTTTGTAAATTTATCTGGATCTGGTGCCTTTATTAAATTATACCTGTTATTTATTTTAAAATATCTTATATGGTTATTCGTGTTTTATACTTATTCAGCTAGTTGTAATTTTTGTTTTAAAGCAAATCTTCCTTTTCATTCAGTTAGATTTGTAAGTTTTTCAATATAAAATTCTAAAAAGTATTTCCTTATAATTTTAAAACTTTTCTACATTTGTAATTATGGCCACCTTTTCAATTATATTTGTTCCTTTTTTTCCTTGATCATGTTTGCTTTTGTATATATTCTTTTTATATTAAGCCAACTTTTGATGAATTTTGTCATTTAAAATTTTTTTCTTATATTTTACTAATTTCGGCTTTCTAATCTTAAATTTTCACTTTTCCTTTCTTTAGGCTTTTTTTAAAATACTTTGACCATCTTTCTACTTAAAAAAAAAAGCAACTCTCTAGTAATTGTGTATATTTCCTATTGAGTACTAATGCGGCCACTTTCCTTAACTGTGAGTTCCAATTTTTTAATTCATTTCTAAAAATGTATAATTTACCTTTTGAATAATTTTTAAACCTAAGGCATATAGTCATTGTTTTTATTGTTCTTAACTGTCCCTGTAGCAGCCTGCATCCAAACAGGAGATAGAAATCATGCCGTAGTTAAATAGGGGGATCTTACTGTAAAGAATGATTAAGTCTTTTAAAAGAGTAACTATAAGATATTGGAAACCCTCTATGGTACCCTAGGGTTGGGGGAGAGCACCCAAAGAAGGATAAACATGGAAGAGATCTGAGGAGGACATGCTCTCGGTGGATTAGCCACCAGGGAGCAGGGAAGCTTGTAGGCCACCCTCGAGGTGCAGGCAGGAGCAGGTGATGGGCAGCTGGTGGTGTGGGCCCACCGTGGGAGCTCAGATGCTGGCAAGGGCAGAAGGCATGTGGGGCATGCAGAAGTAATGAGTGCTTGGTGTGGGACCCTCTTGGCTCCAGGTGGCTGCGTGCAGGCTGTCAGGGGCTTGCCAGCAGAGCCCATACAGGTGGCCGTGCATAGGGTCTGCAGGGGTGCTTGCGGAGGGGCACACACAGGCAGCTCTATGCACCAGGCTACACCAGGGCTTGCCAGCGTGGTCTGGCAGGTGTCTGGCTCTGTGGGGTTCTGTATTCTGTGTGGAAAGAATAGCCAGACCACGTGTATGGGGTTCTTCCTCATGAGGACACAGCCTCTTCTTCAATCAAGGGGCCCTGTGTGTGTGAGTTGACTTACTTCAGAAATTTGAGTTTGAAAGCATGATTTTCTACTTTGGCAACTCAGCTCACATATCTTGAATTCTTCCTATCATATAGATGAAGCAGTACTCCAGAAGCCTGCCTATCTGTTTCATTCCTTAGAGACACCATGACCAGTCAACCACCACCGAAGATCTTTGCAGGCCAAAGCATTCTGATTACTGACACTCTCCTGCTTTTCCTTATGGCCAACAAGCCCACCTTTGCCACTTGGCCTTGGCTACTCATCATCCCCATTGCATCAGGAAGTTCATCTTGGTGGTAGCATCCCCTAGAGTCACACTGCAATTTGAGTCGCATTTAATCATCATCCCCATATTAAAAACTCCTATTGGAGGAGAGGTCAATGGACATAGTAATGTACAATTCCACTAACTCTCCTAAAAAAAGGGTGTGTGTGTGAGTACTCCCTTCACTAATATATTTATCAGTACTCTGGTGAATGGAGTATTTTCTGGGCCTTCTCATGGAACCTAGTGGAAGGGTTGAATGTGCAGGTCACACATGATAAGTCCAGTGCAACATTCCTATCCCTCTGAGGCTTTGGTTTACCTCCTCCACGTCATGCTGGGGAAGCTCTGACATTTCAACTTCAGTAAATGTAGACCACCTTTGTGTCCAAGTTTCAACCAACCAAGTAAGCTGTCAGAGCCTCATCCAGCTGCATGAGCTTATACATTAAATCCAGAATCCCTAGCAAGTGCCGCTGTCAGTGAATTGGACTTATTTAATGTTATATTCCACCTTCCTTTGTCTAAC
Organism: Leptonychotes weddellii; assembly: GCF_054177405.1. Lineage (NCBI taxonomy): Eukaryota > Metazoa > Chordata > Mammalia > Carnivora > Phocidae > Leptonychotes > Leptonychotes weddellii. The sequence continues at coordinate 108,831,142 of NC_138377.1, forward strand.
ACCTTCAGGATTCATTCCCACACATGTTCCCCAGGTATCTGCCTATCTGTATTAGCCAGGTCTTACAATGCTTTTGGTATGAAAGCTGTTTGCTTCTAGATAGTGTGCACCTGTCCCCTGGAAGATGTTGAGATTTGTCACTAGTTATAGGTGTCATGGCAGTATGGGGGTGGTTGTGGTGAGGAGAATGAGCATCCCCTTTTGAGGCATCTACCCCAAGTAAAGCTATCATAGGTTTCCAAGTTGAGAAAGGCTGTCTCCTCAGACACCAGAGGCAAGCTACTTCTGCTGATAAGAGACCCTCAGAATAGCATTTCAAGATTGTCTGTTTCATCTAAATCCAACCAGATGTTCCCACCCAGGTCTCGGGATCTCATCCTTTCCCAATGACTGCCCTGCATGGCCCATGAGAACTTGGCAAGGTTGTGAATACGGTTGTGGTTATCATTTTCAGCAGGTGCACAATTACACTTGTGTGTGATTTCTGCCAATAATAGTAATATTCCTGTGGCTACCAGAGTGAGTTCTTACAGGGCTGTCAGGGAGGCTGAGTTTCAGAGCACGACGGGCGAGAGTTACCAGACCTCAGTTTGGTATTTTCTGTCTGTAGGCAGTCAAGGGCACTCGGAAGGACCCATCCCCCATCACAGCCCGAATGGTTGTCCTTACTGCCGCCAGAGTCAAGTGTGGCAGCCACTCGAGTTCCCAAAGTACATGCTTCTGTTGCCACTTCATCTGTCAACAACCATTCTTACCTTGATTAATTGTGATGCTGCTGTAATCCATGGGTTGCTAGCATCCTACTTCCCACCAGTGGCAAGGAGTTCAGCATTGTACTCAAGGTGAAGGGCATCACCAAACCAATCCCCAAATCCCATCTTTAGGGGGACCCATTGGTCCTAGGACCCATTCTGTCACAGTCTAGGTCTAATCAAGAGATAGAAACGACACATTTGTAAAACAGGGAAAATCTAGTAAAAGGAATTACTATGTTAAAATAATAACTGTGAGATATTAGGAAACTCTGTGTGGTACCTTAGGGCTGAGCAAGAGTACTCAAGGAGGACAGTCTTGGAAGAACTTCACTTTATTGGAGAAGGTGTGATTCAGCCAGCAGATAGCAGAGAAGCTCATGGGTTTAGGCAGGCCAGAGCTGGTTTGCAGTTGCTGTCAAAAACAACAGGTTACCCTCTAGAGTGCATGCAGGGAGCGGGCAATCAGCAGCTGGTGGTGTGGGTGTGCAGGCCCCAGCAAGCAGGGGCAGAAGGCCTGCAGAGCATGCAGCTCAGTATATGACCCTCCAGACCCTGAGGGAGTCCTGTAGGGGCCTGGCTGTGTAAGTCTCTGGTTTCCACATGGAAAGGGTGGCCAGACCAAGGCTGCCAGGTTACAGAAGAACTGGAGTCTGGGCCTGTGTCCTGAGCTGGAAATTGCAGAAAGCCCCATTCTTCCCGCAGGGCCCCTCCAACACCCTCCACCCAGAACGCTTACTGTTGTGCTCACTTTCAAGGAGACGAACTTGAGCGAATTCTGTTGTCCCTAACACAGCACAGAGTGACATGTATCATTCACACGTGTCACGGTGTGTTCAGGGCTGAGAGGCAATATGCTGACAACTGACACAGTCTTTTTGTCCTGATTTCTAATTTTATCACATTGTATTCAGGGAGTAGAGGCAGTAGAAATTCTCCTTTATAGAATGTAAGACTTCCTTTGTGGCCTCATACTAACTACATAGTTTTTATTAAAACACAGTATATCTTTTTTTTTTTCCCTAAACTCTGCTTTCTCTACAAAATTCTAAGTAAATCTCTATCAAGATTGTTAATTTGTATTTAAATCTTTATGTCCATATGTCCTTTATATTCTTATGTCCTTTATATCCTAATGTTTATATCCTTACATTCAGTTATTTTTACCTCTGTTAAGGTCTCCCAATATGATCATGGCTATTAATTTCACCTTTTGTTGTAATTAGTTACTTTGTTTATATTTTGAAGGAATGTTGTTAAGTTGATATAGGTGGGTAATGCTCTTGGCGAATTATTCCTCATTAATAAGAATTTTTCTTTTTATCCCTTTCCGTACTTTGCCGTTCATATTTATTTTGTTCGATTAATATTGCCATACCTACTTTCTTCTTGTTGGCATTCGTCTGGTGTATCTTTTGATCCACTTTTTATTTTGAGCAGTCTCGCATCGTTTTGTTTTTGGTATATTGGCGCAAGAGACGGTAAACAATGCTGTGGTCTGAATGTTTGTGTCCCCCCAAATTCAGATGCTGAAATCCCAACCCCAAATGCGATGGTGTGAGGGGGTGGGGCCTTTGGCAGGTGATTAGGTCCTGAGGGTGGAGCCCCCCATGAGGGATTAGTGCCCTCAGAAAGGAGATGCCAGAGCTCCTTCACCCCGTCTGCCAGGGGAGGACACAGCGAGAAGGCACAGTCGCCTGTGGGAACCAGGTTCTCACCAGACAGGCTGCAGGTGCCTTGATCTTCGACTTTCTAGACTCCAGAACTGTGAAAAATAAATGTTTATAAGCCACCAGGCTATTGTATTTATGTCATAGCAGCCCAAGTGGATGAAGACATCATAGTTGGATTTTCTCAGATTGTCTGAAAATCTATCTTTTTCAAACAGATGGACTAAAAGAGCGTATAAAGAGCACTCCATGAAGTGCCCAGGGCTGTTGTAATAAAGTACCACGGAAGTCCAAGATCAAGGGGCCGCCGGCAGGGTTGGTTTCTTCTGAGAGCTCTTTGGTTTGCAGATGGCTGTCCTCTTCTGCCCGTCCCGTGGCCATACCTCTGGCCTGTGCATGCCTGGTGTCTCTCTGGGTGTCCAGATTTATCTTCTTATGAAGACACCGGTCACATTGGATTAGGGCCCACCCTGATGGCCCCATTTTGACTTAATTATCTCTTTAAAGGCCTTATCTCCAAATAAGATCATATTCTGAGGTGCTGAGGGTTAGAACGTCAACATATGAATTTTGGGGATACATGATTTCAGCCCAAACAAGCACATAACTAAATTTTGTGTTGCTTTTGCAGACTAATCTGAAAATTTTTTTTATTAGGTGAATTTAATCCGATGATACTGACATGTTCGGACTCTTCTTGACATTGTAGTTTGTTAATATTTTCTTATTGCTTCTGTTTTGTCTCTTTTCTACCTTTGGTTGAGTGGATTCAGGTTTCTGAGTTCCCTTTGTTTTCCCCTAATGGTTTAGAAATTATGCATTCTGTTTTTCTTAGAGATCAAAGAGAAACTTGCATTTTTGTGTTGCCATCCAGAGTTAAGGAATATGTCCTCCTGTCTAATAAAAATGACGTGGATGGAACTAGAGGGTATTATGCTGAGCAAAATAAGTCTGTCAGAGAAAGACAGTTATCATATGATTTCACTCATGTGGAATTTAAGAAACAAAACAGAGGAGCATAGGGGAAAAGAGGGAAAAATAAAATAAGATGAAATCAGAGGGAGACAAACCATAAGAGACTCTTAACTATAGGAAACAAACTAAGAGTTGCTGGAGGGGAGGGGGTTGGGGGGATGGGGTAACTGGGTGATGGATATTAAGGAGGGCACGTGATGTAATGAGCACTGGGTGTTATATGCAACTGATGAATACCTGAACTCTGCATCTGAAATTAATGATACACTATATGTTAATTAATTGAATTTAAATAAAATAAATTAAAAAACATACTGGCATCCTCCTACTTCCCTCTGCTTGCCCCCTACCCTCTCCTCCTGTGTGGATATAATTCCTGATTTTAGTTCTAGAATGCCAGATTACTGAACTATTTCACAATCATCAGTTATTTATGATGAGTAATTTTTCACCATCCCCCTCCCCATCACCGTGGTTCCTCTTGTACTTGTCTTTCCTCTTTGTGACAGTACTGTCAGGAATTCATGTTCTGTTTGCATGCTGGATTTGTCTGCATCTTAACCTCTCATGTGAATGATAGTTTGGCCGGGTATAAATTCTGACCAATTTTCTGTTACTCACACCTTTAGAGATATTTTCCTGTTGTCTTCTTGCATTCAGTGTTGCTGATGAAAAGTCTGCTATCAATCCGATAAGCTGGTTTTTGCTTCTTTGTATGTCATCCCCACTGCTGCCTTTTGAAGCTTTTAGGATTTGTTCTTGTTCTTGCTGCCCTGAAAGTTCACCATGATGTGTGCAGCAGAACTGTTGGTTGGTCTGACATCCGTTCCCTCCACCCTTTTTCTTCCTTGCTGCCTGGCCCTAGAGATGGAGGCATGGGTAGGGTTGACTAACACTGACCTTATTCTAGTAATTCCACCTAATCACCCTGGTTTGCTCAAGGCCCCTGCTGCTGCTCAGTCTGCCACATTAGAGCAATGTAGGAGTCTTATTCACTTTTCCCAGAACTTCCTCTTTGGTGCATATATTTTGGCACACATTTCTGTCTACTTCTGAGTTATTTTAAGAAAAAGTAGTTTAGTTGCTATGGGAAGATAGGGAACTCCACAGGGCTTGGGATAGATGGAAAAGACCCAGAGATGCATATCCAAAAGTCAATATATGATACATATTACAATTTTATTTTTATAATTATGAGACTGAACCCCCAAATTATGTAGTATGGTCCTTTGAATTTTCTGGTGAATTAGTCTTAGTGTATGCATGGCAAGAATTTCTGAGTATACTAGAAGAGAGGATGAGAACCTTGATTTCTGGTAAAGACTCCTGGTTTGGTTTTGGGAAGGTCCTCCAGGAAATATCTGAAGGAGGGACCCTGTTCCTTAGAGGTGTGCCTGACATCCAGGCTTGGGGTAGCAAAGATGCTTATGACTCTGCCAGCCAGGCTACATTATTCCTGAGTTCTGAATCCCACCCAGGATGTCCACAACTACCCCAGGGGAGGTTGTGGGTAGAGGGTCTGCCATGATCAGGATGCTGTCTTGATACTGAGCAAAGGAAGTAGTGTTAACAGGAGGAGATCATGGGTAGGGGCCATCAGTATGTGGCAGAGAAGACTCTCTTTGGAAGGGCCATAGTGAGGAAGAGTGTCTAACTCCTGACAGAACAAGAAGAGGTGACACCTCCATGAGAAAAGGGGCCTTGTCTTGTTTGCTTCTGTTTGCCTAGTACTGGTGGTGGATGTGTGTTGAACAGAGTAATACTTGGGCAGTCATGATGGTTAATTTTATGTGTCACATTGGCTAGGCTATGGTGTCCACTTGCTTGGTCAAACACCGATCTGTTGCTGTGAAAGTTTTGTTTTGTTTTGTTTTTTAACTTGTGATTAACATTTAAATCCGTAGACTTTGAAATCAGATTACTCTCCATAATGTGGGTGGGCCTCATCCAATCAGTGGAAGGCCTTAGGGTTAAAGACTGACTTGCCCTGAAGAGGATGTACTTCTGCCTCCAAACTGCCTTCAGACCCAAGACTGTACATCAACTCCTGTCAGAATTTCCAGGCTGCTGGCCTGCCCTCTACATTTCAGACTTGCCAGAATTCTGTGAGCCAGTTCCTTGAAATAAATCTCTCTCTTTGTATATATATATCCTATTGGTTCTCTTTTTCTGGAGAACCCTGACTGATGCAGCAGTTTTTTCATTTGGGGATCCATCTGGCCCTCTTACTAACTTCTGACTTGGGACAGCCTCAGATTCAGAGACAAGCCGTCTGTCTCTTGGACTCTCCATCCCCAGTGGTGGTATTGCCCATCCCCCCCAATTCTGCCTTCTACTTAGTAGTACTGACTGGCCCAGTTCTGTCCTCTGTGCTCAGTTCATACAGGACCAGGGTTCAGCAGTTGACCTCATGTGGCGCTGGGCAGTGTTCTGTGTCATTTCTATGAATCTTCCCTCTGACACCAGATCCTGAGCCCTGAGGTCGGGGAGCCTTTCTCTGTAGGCTGCTCCACCCTGCAGTGGGAATCACACAAAAGACGGGCAATACATACAGACCAATCAGAAAGACATATGCACTGAAGGTCCGGTCATAGCGTGGGCAGCATCACTCCATGGGCTGCTAGGACAAGATGGGTCAGCAAGAAGGCTGGCCTTCCTGTCCACTGTGGATTTGGAGCATTTTCCATCCTTACCCAAGCTGTACCACTTGGGGCTGGCCCCTCCTCCGAGACCATGCTGTGGGTCCCACCCCAATCTCTTAGAGTCAGCATAGCACCATGTCTGGGTGGTTGGTGCGCTTTACAGGCTGAGAAGCTCTTTGCTGGAAAACCTGCAGAAGGATGACCTGTGACCAAGGGCTTGACAAGACCTACACCCGCTGCTTGGCCCTCTCCTATTTCACAGCTTTCCTGACCCGATGTTGCTGCTCCATGGTCTCTTTCCTTGATTTATGTGGTAAGACCTCTCTCCCAGCATCAGGAATGGTCTTATCAGTCTTCTTCACCTCTTTCCCTGCCCCTAAATCCATGGTTCTCAACCTGCATGAGCTTTGGATGATTGGGTGATTGGGGATGCTGGAACTTTCTAATAAATCAGAGTGTTCAGGGCCAGTGATATATATCCCTACTGGATATATGATCTCAGTGCCTAACCTTGATCTAGAACCGTCCTCTTCATTGTCGGTGTCACTGGCAAACCAGCTCAGCCTTCTTACCTCTTGCTGCCCACACGCTCCCTTTCAAGTGCCACCTCTGTGGAGAGGGCTGCCCCACCTGTCGTGCTGTGCCTGGGACACCTGTCTTTCTGGGAACACCAGTGCCTGTGGGCTTGTTTCAGACCCATTACTGCCTGGGCACGCCTCAGAATGGGCATTCCTAAGGGCAAGGATTCCATCCCCAGAGCAGCTGGCCTGGGTGCCTGGCACAGGAAGTGCTGAATCCGAATTAGCGAAAGAATCAATAAATTGTTCCAGAAACCCTTTACATCATTGCCTTAGGAGATTCATTTTGTCCCAATTACATAAGTATTAGTCAGAGTTCTCCAGAGAAACAGAGCTCCTAGGACACACACACACACACATACACACACACACACACAAGTTCCATGATCCTCCATCTGCAAGCTGGAGACCCAGGAAGGCCAGTAGGGTAGTTCGAAGGTCTGAGAGCCAGAGACACAATGGTACAGATTCCAGCCCAAGTCTGAAGGTTTGAAGGTTTGAGAGTCAGGAGCACTGAGGGCAGAAAAAGATCCGTGTCCCAGCTCAGCGGTCAGGCAGAGAGCCAGTCCAACCTTCCTCTGCTTTTTTGTTCTGTTCAGACCTTCAATGAATGGAATGGTGCCCACCCACGCTGGGGAGGGCAGTTTACCCAGTTCACCAGTTCAGATGCTAATCTCTTCTGGAAACGTCCTCACAGACATACTCAGAGAGAATGTTTACCCAGATAACTGGGCATCCCATGGCCCAGTCAAGTTGATACAGAAAATTAACCATCACAGTGTGTTTATCGTCAGACATTTGGAAGATGCAGAAAAGCACAAAGAAGAGAATAGACTCAGTGATCATCCCAAGCTGCTTTTGAGGGAGGCCGGCAGGGGGTGGGGGAAGAGAGAGAGAGGGAGAGGAGAGCTGTATCCTATACAGTGTTCCTCCCTCTCCCCACCCTTTTTTTTTCTAGTTGATAGTTAAATCAGACACTCTGACTGTGGGGCCCTGGGTATTGGCTCATTTTATTTTATTTTATTTTTTATTTATTTGAGAGAGATACAGCGACAGAGCCAGTGAGAAAGCACAAGCAGGGAAGAGAGGGAGAAGCAAGCTCCCTGCTAAGCAGGGAGCTGGACGTGAGGCTCAATCCCAGGACCCCGGGATCATGACCTGAGCCGAAGGCAGACACCCAACCGATGGAGCCACCCAGGCACCCCGGTATTGGCCCATTTAAGAAACACTACCCAGAGAACCCTAAAGTACATCTGGGCCTGAGATCTTCTACCACTTTAAATAGCTGCACATGATCCACTGCATGGATATAACTGTTTACTTAACCCATTTGCAAATGTTTAGGATTTTTGGATGTTGTTTTGTTCTTGTTTGTTTGTTTTGCCTCCTCCTCCTGTCCTATCTCCCACAGTTAAGCTGGAAGCTCCTTGGGGGCCATGGCCTTGCCTGACGCCTGTTTTTGTTCTGCACATGCTCTGTACAGACGGAGCTGCTTAACCAGCCACCCAGAGTTAGCACATTCGGTGACCCTCAAGTGCCCAGGGCCACTCTCGCTTCTTACCAGCTGACTACAACGTTGGGGGGTTCCCAGGACCCCATTAGGTTTGGGAAGTTGCTAGAATGACTCACACAACTCAGGAAAGCATTCTGCTTAACAATGACAGTTTTATTATAGCAAAAGGATGCAAGTCCAAAGCAGCCAAGGGACACACACAGGGCAAAGTCTGGGAGGGTTCCAAAACAGGACGTGTGCTCCTCCCAGCATGGAAGTGTGGCAGTCATCACATGGTACTGCCAACAGGGGAAGCTCACCTGATAAGCTGAGGAATCCCAAGTGTTTAGAGGCTGCTTCCCGGGAACCAGGGATGCGGGCCAGCCAAGTTCTTTTATTACACACCCACTGATTGCTATCATGCTTAGCAGTTAACAGAGAATGGCTCAGGGTTCCTTTAGATCTCAGGCCAGACCCAACCGCTCTGATGAAGATGATATGAAAAAAAAAAAAAGCATTAAGAAGGATGTATGCATGCCATTTGTCTACCTTGAAGAGTGAAGCCTAATTAGAACTAATGCTGGTTGTGTAGGCGGTCCCTATGAACTCTTGGGGCCCAGAAGCACGAAGTCCACGTTCACAGTAATGAGGGGTGGTGGTTATCAGGAGGGCTTGGGGAGACCCAGCTTGCTGGGCACCACCGAGTTTCAGTCCGTCTGGGGCCAAGAGGTTTCATCTCTGACAGATTCCTAGGTGATGCCCACAATGCTGGTCCAGGAGCCACACTTAGAGAACCACTGAAGTGGACCCTCTGCTGGATTTTTGCTTTGGATACTTGGCCATTGTTTTTAAACTGCAGCGACAGAATGGAAAATGTGGCTGGCATAGAGGTCGCTCCCAAGGAGGTTCTTCCTGCCCTGGGGCCTCTGCCCAGCCACCAGCTGCATTCAGACCCTGGGTCTTGTGACTGGGTTGGCTTTAATGGAAACTTCTGGACTCAGGTAGAAGTTCCTGTGTGGACTGTGGCCTCAGATTGCTGAGGGTGGCAGTGGGTGCTGACCTCTGGATAGGGGTGTCAGTAAAGTATAGTTCTGGAGCCCCTGACTTCCAGGAGGGCATCTGACCCCTGTCCTGCTCTCAGAGCTTATTGTGAGGCCCCAGGCTGACTCAGCTTGGGTGCTTAGGCCTCGCCACCTGGTGACACTGACCTTCCCTCACTGGTAGGAGCCCATGAGCCAGACAAGCAGAGCTGTGAGGGCTTGCCAGTGAAGTAGTGAACATTTTAATGGGTTGCTCTTGAGGGCTAATTAGAATAATTTTAGTAAATAGCCATCAGGTGTTGAAAAATAGGTTCATCAACAGCCTGGGAGGGCAGTTAGGTGTATTTGCCCAGATTTTGGAGGGAAAGTGTGAATCTGCTATTATCTCCGGCAGGGGCCAGTTAAATGGGCGAGTGTGGCCTTGAAATCCTGTTTCCTTTTTCATGCTTAGTGAGGGAGGTGGAACTGGGGGGCGGAGAGGCCTCAGGGGCCTACTGTGATGATTGCATTAGTCCCTCTCAGATCTGGAACCTGCTAAGCTATTTTTCCTGGAAGTGATCGTGGGATCTTTACTATTGATTCCAAAGAGGTGGCCGCTGGAGGGTGGGCAGGGGACCTGGCATCTCATCAAATGTGGTGCCCCGCATTTGGTCCCAGACCAGCAGCAGCATCCTCACCTGGTGCCTGCTAGAAATGCACATTCTCAGTCCTCCCCCAGGTCTCCTGAATCAGAAGCACTGAGAGTGGGGCCCAGCACTCTGCATTTTCACAAGCCCCTGTGGTAACCCCAGTGCCCTAAAGTGTGAGGCCCACTCTGCAAGGAGGCTGTTGGGAAGCAAAACAGGCCAGAGATGCCATAAGAGAAGAAAAGAGGCAGGGCCTTGGAGCCCCCAAACCCAGGGCAGCTCTGGGGTATTTGTCCCCAGTTGGAGGCCAGGGCCCAGAGGCTTCTCCAGAGTTCCCCTGCCCACTTGCCCCAGCTGCACTGTCTGGGGCAGGCAAAGGGCCCCAGGAGGCTGGAGAAGTGCCCGGGGTCATTGCCAGAGGCCGCCCTGCCCCTCACTCCTGAGGCCTGACAGGTGAGCCTCTGCCCCCAGACTTCTGCATTCCCTGCCAGCCGCACATCTCTGCTTGGCCTCAGTCTCAATGACCACTGGGTATTGTTTTTTTATTTTTGTCTTGAAAAGCCACAGCCAGGGCCCTAATTTGAAAGCACCCACTGCCTCTCCCCTTACCACCCTTTTCTAGGGGAAGAAAAAGTTACTTAGGAGATAAAGGCAGCCCAGGTCTCCAGTGACAGGGATGAAAATCATCCCGCCGACTTCAGCTAGGAGGGTGGATAAGAGCTGAGCCCAGGGGTGGTGGGGCGCTGCTCTGGAGAAATCTGGTGGGCTGCCTGTCAGCAGACCCCAGGAACTGGAGTATGAGATGGAGCTGCCTTTTCCCCAGCAAAGGATGAGGGGCCTCCCCACTTGAAGTAGAGAGCCTGGGGGGTAGGGAGGGGGCATGGGGGTGTGGAGACCACAATGCCCTCCAGAGAAGGGGCGGCCACAGGCCCGCAGGTGACCGAGCATCTTCTCTTTTGCAACACCTTCCTACTCCTGCCAAGTACCCCAGAGTTCCCTGCTTCCCACAGTGGAAACATCTGTAAAAGAGTTACACATAAATAAAGCTAAGTCATTTTAAATGAGCCAGGAGAAGCTGGCTATTTAAAGAAATCCTGTGGGAGATCTTTTATTCAGAAGATAATCATTTGACAGAGTGATTGAGTAGCCGACAATTTATATCCATTTCCGGAGCTCCATCTCCACAGCTGAGTTTCATTTACACCCTTCCAGCCACTCTCATTGAGCCCCTTTTTCTAGGCACTGGAGGACCCCCAAACACGAGACCCAGCCCCTGCCTCCACTGGCTTATGAACCGGGTGGGTGGGTAGGCACCATCTGCAGAGAGTTAAAGAATGTTCCAGAAGACCAAGCAGATGGCTTGGGGTGACTTGCCAGAAGGATGAAGCAAATGAACGATAGTTTGAGATAGTGCCTCTGAGGGGGTGGGGCAGGGGGTTGTTAGGACTGGGGTGGAAGCAGTGTGGGAGAAGAGGGTCTGTAGGCATCCCTTGTGGGTGAGGGCCCAGGGCAGGCAGGGAGAGGCACTTCTCTGGCCTGGTTATTTCCTGCCTGAGTTAGCTGGGACTGGGGAGAAATCAGTGCCAGAGTCAGTGGGATCCTTGACTCTCCCTGTTGGGGGGGCTGTCCTTCCCCATGGATCCCTGGCTCCTACGTCCTGGGTCGGGTCCAAGCTCCAGCTGCCATCTCTGGGCCAGCGGCTGAGACTCTGTGCTTTGGTCTGGGCTCCTGGCACTGTGATGGCTGGCTCTGTGCTTTCACAGCTTCTGCTCACTGCTTTCTGACCCCCTAGGACCCCCTACGTTTTGGTAGTGGTGAACTGTGGCTTCCCACAGAGCTCTTCTCTGGGCACTGCTCCCCTCAGCAGCCCTGGGGAGCTCCCTTTTCCAGCGCCAGGTGACCCAAGCTTCAGAGGGATACTTGAGAACTCGCAGGGCCCCAGCTGTGGAGGAGTGCAGAGGTAGAGGAATCTAAACCACAGGTCACCCTTGCATGGTTAGCTTTGGGAAATGACTACATCTTACCCTGATGTAGGTTAGTTTCCTATCCTGTTTACACAATGCTGAACCAAGTCAGCAAAGCTGTACTTTGAAACTTTGACAGTCCGGCATCTCAGTCCTGCGATTAGAGCCCCCAAGCCAGTGCTAAGGTATTACGTTAAATGTGGGGAAGGGAGCCCTGGACCCCCATCTGGTAGAGGGGCCTTAGAGGACACATGCACACCTGTGTGCACTTCCTAGAAGGACCTGGAGATGATCGTACCATTACTGATCAAGGTAGAGGGTGGAGGCAGGCAGATGCCCAGTCTTAAAAGTGTCCTTTGAGCATATCACCTTATTCCTTATTTCAGCTTCATGCCAGGGTGTAAAAGAAGAGAAGGCCACCATGTGTGTGTCAAGGCCTGTGCCAAAGGGGCAGCATAACTTCCCTGAGGCCCAGGGGGAAGATTGCTATGAAGGACCGGGATCAGGAGAGCCCTAGAGGTTTCGTGTGTTGTTAGACAAAGACGCCGAAGACGTCAGATGCTTGCAGGGGTGGGTGGTGGAGGAGAGGCTGCTTGGCCAACGCTCCAGCAACATGAAGCTCCCACTCCCTACACAGTTGCCCCTTTTTCTCCTGGCCCAGAGCTGCTTATCTGGAGACCATGAAGCTTGGGGGATTATAGGATCTTCCTTGAAGGGCCATAGACCATATTTTCATTACATCCAATTCAGTGGCTCTCAGCCTTGGCTGTATTTCAGAGTCACTGGGACAGTTCAAAATACTGATATCAGGGCCCCACCCAGAAATTCTGACCTCATGGGACTGGGACAGGCCCAGGAACGATAGTTTTTAAAAGCTCCCCGGGGGTGATTGTAACATGCAGCTGGGCGTGAGGACCCTGGGACTGGTAGGAATTTTCAGTTTGCCTCCAGCATAACTTCTCTGCTGCTGCTGCTGCTGCTGATGATAGCAGGCTGAGCCAGAATCATCGATGGCAGTTCTGTGTGTTTGATGAATTGAACAACATAAAAATAAATAGGTTTTTACTTAATGTACCTTTCAAAATCTATGAACAGATCAATGGAGGACATTCGGGGCTGGCCAGGATTAAGTAAGCCCACTAGAGCCTACCTCTCTCATTCAGTAAAACTAAAAACTCTGGACAGAATAAAAAGCAAAACCTTTGGGAGGGAGCTCAAACCTTGGATGTCAGGTAATTTGACAAATTATGAACATAGAGGTAAAAAAAGCCTCAGTAATATCTTAGCAAGGCAAATCCAGCAATACCTAAAGACAGTACATTATGGCCAAGTAGGGTTATCCCAGGAATACAAGGTTGTTTAAAAAGTCAAGCATTAGTCAGTGTGTTACACAGAGTAGAGAAGAAAAACCACATGAGCATCTCAGTAGGGGTAGGAAAAGCATTTGGCGAAATTCAACATTCATTCATGATTTTGAAAAAAAAAAAAAAAGAACAGCACACAGGAATAGACATCTTCAGTCTGAAAGAGGACATCTACAAAATATTTACAGCAAAGATCATACTGAAAGACTGAATGTTTTGCACCTGAGATCAGGAACAAGGCAAGGTCTGGTGGCTGTTGTCACTCCTAGTCAGCATTATACAGGACATCACCAGTGTGGTAAGGCAAAGAAAAGAAATAAAAGGCATATAGATTGCAAAAGTGGACCTAAAACAACTCTTTTTTTTAAAAGATATATTTATTTTAGAGAGAGAGAGCATGAGCAGGGGGAGGGGCAGAGGAAGAGGGAAGGAGAGAGAGAGAGAAGCAAACTCCCCACTGAGCATGGAGCCCAACACTGGGTTTGATCTCAGACCCTGAGATCATGACCTGAGCTGAAATCAAGAGTTGGATGCTCAACCAACTCAGCCACCCAGGTGCCCCTAAAACCAACTCTTATTTGCAGACTTCATCGTTCTCTGCAAAATCCCAATGGCATCTATAAAAAGCTCCTAGAATTAATAAATGAATTTAGCAAGGTCACTATACAACAGTTATATTTCTATACCACATCAATAAAGCAATTGTGAGGAAAAAGGGACATTTACAATGCAGCAAAAAAAGAGAGAAAAGAAATATATATAATTCTGACAAAGCATGTGCAAGATCTGTAGGCTGAAAACTATAAATACTGATAAGAGAAATCAAAGAAGACCTAAGTAAATGGAAAGATGTATCATATTTATGCATTGGAAAATTCAGTGAAGTTCAGATGTTAATTCTCCCCAAATTGATCTATATATTAGATGCACTCCCAGTCAAATTGCCAGCAAGATTTTTAAAAATAGGTATCGACAAGATGATTCTAAAATGTATATGGTGGAAAGGCAAGGAGACTTGAATAACCGACACGACGGTCAGACTCAAGTTGGAAACACACCCCTGATTGCATGCTGGAGAATTCTCCAGAAGATTAAAAACAAAGGAACTCCCTTGAGTAAAGTACACATAGTCCTTAGGGATTGTATTAGTTTGCTAGGGCTGCTGTAACAAAGTAGCCCAAACTGGGTGGCATAAACAACAGAAATGTATTGTCTCAGGGGCTCCTGGGTGGCTCAGTCCTTTAAGCAGAGTTGGTTTCAGCTCAAGTCATGATCTCAGGGTGGTGAGATCAAGCCCCTGATTCTGGCTCTGTGCTCAGTGAGGAGTCTGCTTCTCTCTCTGCCCCTCTCCCCACCTGCACACACTCTTTCTCTCTCAAATAAATAAATCTTAAAAAAAAAACAACAAAAAAAAACTGTATTGTCTCACAGTTCTGGAGGCCAGAAGTCTGAGATCGAGGTGTTAGTGGGATTGGTTCCCTCTGGGGGCTGTGAGGGAGAATCTGTTCTGTGTTTCTCTTGTTGCTTCCGGTGCTCATCATCTTAGCATTCCCTACCTCATAGAGCCCTGCTTTCATCTTCACATGGTGTTTTCCCTGTGTGTGCTGTCTTCAAATTTCCTCTTTTTATAAGGACATCAGTCATATTGAATTAGGGCCCACCCTAATGATCTTATTGTAATTAATTACACCTGCAATGTCAATTTCCAAACGAGGCCACATTCTGAGCCACTGGGGGTGAGGACATCAACATTTAATTTGGAGAGGGAGGGGACACAATTCAGCCCATAATGGTTTCTTTTATATCTGCACAGGGAGTGATGCATGTCTTTGGAAGTGATTAGAAAAATATGAAAACAGCTGAACAGCCAGCACAAATGAATCTGTTTTTCCATCTGTATCTTGTGGTTGCTTTCTCTGGGGTGACCAATTCCTTTGTCTCGGAGGATGGATTTGGTAAAGAATGTGTTTAGAGCATCCTTCCTGGCACAAGGCCTTGGCAAATGCAGATGTTGTGCCTTTTTCTCAAGCATGTTGAGAAAAAGGTCAGTGCCAATAATTTTGTGTTGTTTAATTGCCTTCTTATCTGGACCTTTGATTTCTTTTTTTATATCTTATTTTATTAAAATTCAGTTAATTACATATAGTATAGCATTAATTTCAGATGTAGAGTTCAGGTATTCATCAGTTGTATGTAACACCCAGAGCTCATTACGACACATACCCTCCCCAATGCCCATCACTCAGTTACCCCATCCCCCCACCCACCTCCCTACCAGCAACCCTCAGTTTGTTTCCTAAGTTCAGAGTCTGTTATGGTTTTTCTCCCTCTCTGATTTTGTCTTATTTTACTTTTCCCTTCCTTCCCCTATGATCCTCTATTTTGTTTCTTAAGTTCCACATATGAGTGAAACCATATGATAATTGTCTTTCTCTGACTGACTTATTTCGCTTAGCATAAAACCCTCCAGTTCCATCCACATCATTGCAAATGTTAAGATTTCATCCTTTTTGATGGCTAATATTCCAGTGTGTGTGTGTGTGTGTGTGTGTGTGTGTGTGTGTGTATACACCACATCTTCTTTATCCATTCATCTATTGATGGACAATTTGGGCTCTTTCCATAGTTTGGCTATTGTGGACATTGCTGCTATAAACATTGGGGTGTAGGTGCCCCTTCAATCACAACATTTGTATCCTTTGGGTAAATACCTGGTAGTGCAATTGCTGGGTCGTAAGGCAGCTCTATTTTTAACTTCTTGAACTCCATACTGTTTTCCAGAGTGGATGTACTAGCTTAAATTCCCACCAACAGTGTAAGAGGGTTCACCTTTCCCTGCATCCTCGTCAAAATTTGTTGTTTCCTGACTTGTTAATTTTAGCCATTCTGACTGGTGTGAGGTGGTATCTCATTGTGGCTTTGATTTGTATTTCCCTGATGCTGAGTGATGTGGAGCATTTTTTCACGTGTCTGTTGGCCATTTGCATGTCTTCTTTGGAGAAATGTCTGTTCGTGTCTTCTGCCTATTTCTTGACTGGATTATTTGTTTTTTGGGTGTTGAGTTTGATAAGTTCTTTATAGATCTTGGATTCTAGCCCTTTATCTGATATGTCATTTGCAAATATCTTCTCCCATTCCATAGGTTGTTTTTTGGTTTTATCAACTGTTCCCTTTGCTGTGCAAAAGTTTTTTATCTTGAAGTCCCAATAGTTCATTTTTGCTTTTGTTTCCCTTTGGAGATGTGTCTAGTAAGAACTTGCTGCGGCAAAGGTCAAAGAGGTTACTGCCTATGTTCTCCTCTAGGATTTTGATGGATTCCTGTCTCACATTGAGGTCTTTCATCCATTTGGAGTCTATTTTTGTGTGTGGTGTAAGGAAATGGTCCAGTTTCATTCTGCATGTGGCTGTCCAATTTTCCCAACACCATTTGTTGAAGAAACTGTCTTTTTTCCATTGGACATCCTTTCCTGCTTTGTTGAAGATTAGTTGGCCATAGAGTTGAGGGTCCATTTCTGGGCTCTCTATTCTGTTCATTGATCTATGTGTCTGTTTTTGTGCCAGTACCATGCTGTCTTGATGATCACAGCTTTGTAATAGAGCCTGAAGTCCGGAATTGTGATGCCACCTGCTTTGGTTTTCTTTTTCAACTTTCCTTTGGCTATTTGGGGTCTTTCCTAGTTCCATACAAATTTAAGATTATTTATCCCAACTCTGTGAAAAATGTTGATGGTATTTTGAGAAGGATTGCATTGTGGACCCTTGATTTCCTCCTGAAGGCAAGTAGGAAAAGGCGCCAACTTTGGTAAGCCACCACTATTTCCAGGAGTTCTTGTGAGTGAAAGTTCACTTCTTACAGTTGGGGGTATCTATTAAAAACAGCAAGTAGCTGCTGGCCCACAAGTACAATATTGCCATTCATTATGGCATGAATGCTGGTTTCAGGTGTAGATGCCATTGGGGGATACAAATACCAGTTCCTGGGACTTGCTGTTGGTGAAGGGCTGGCAGCATTTTTATATTGTATCTAAGGGTCGGATCATTCCCTTTTGCTCATTCTGAGATGAAGATGCAGTGGGGCAGATATGCTGGCATATTGAAAGCCCAGATGGAACAAATCATGTCCCAGGACCCCTTCAAGGGATGCTGAGACCTAGTCCTTCCTTTTTTTTTTTTTATTCTTATGTTAATCCCCATACATTACATCATTAGTTTTAGATAAAGTGTTCCATGATTCATTGTTTGTGCATAACACCCAGTGCTCCATGCAGAATGTGCCCTCCTCAATACCCACCACCAGGCTAACCCATCCCCCCACCCCCCTCCCCTCTAGAACCCTGTTTGTTTTTCAGAGTCCATCGTCTCTCATGGTTCGTCCACCCCTCCGATTTCCCCCGCTTCATTCTTCCCCTCCCGCTACCTTCTTCTTCTTCTTTTTTTTTTCTTAACATATATTGCATTATTTGTTTCAGAGGTACAAATCTGAGATTCAACAGAGACCTAGTCCTTTCTATGCAGAAATGTCCCTGGGCAGGTGTGGCTGCAGAGGGCTTGGAACTTGTCTTTTTATATGTTACTTGTCTATAGAAGTATCATACTCAAAAATGAAGAAGGAAGAGAAGTAAATAGCATTATTGTCACTCAAAGGAAACCCTTGCTGGTGTTTTAATGTAGTTCTTCACAGTTTCTTCTATGTTTATTTGGTAGTGAATAAATTATAACAATGCATTTTATGTGATAAACTCTTTATAAATATTTTAATCACTGCATAATTATCTTGTGGATGTGTTGACTCTGGCTCAACTAAGACCCTGTTATGGAAGGCTTGGAGTGTGCTCAACATTTTTGCCTTTTTTTCTGCCATTTTTCAAAGAGAAGCATATCCCTCTGTGAGCTAAGCTAGGTTGTAGTGTGTTGTGTGATAATGTTGGAACTCAGCCTGGTTTTTGGAAGACTGTTAATGTCCCTTCAGAGCCTGTGGTTGTCTGATCTTGCAGCAAGATACTTAATGACTTTTGTCTGGGATGCTTGGGCTGACTATACAGGTGGACTCTAGGACTGTGGAAGCCCAAATTGTGTGTGGTCAAAGCACCTACATTATATTGGAAAGGAAAAAAAAAAAAGAGTATTATCTTTACAACAGAGACCGAACTGGGATACAAGATCATGGGCCACGGCAATTTGGTTGAGTACATATCTCATTTGTATGATGACATTTTTACCTAGCCTGTAGTATGGCCACCGAATCTTTCCTTTTCATCTTGGTCTGCTGTATTACTAGCACTTCTAAGAGCTAGCTAATGCTGTTTTCCCATGCAGAAGAAAAATGTGGTTTAGAAAAAGGACACTGGGGCTCTTGATTGTTGACAATGAGCCTTTATTTCCCACATCTCATTAGGATGTTTCAGGAGGAGAGTGGTGAGCCCCGAGTCAGGGGCTGCATTTTCTATTGATTTATGTGCTGTTCTAGAATTAATTGAGTCTGGACACAGGGTCTCATTTTCATTTTCTTGGACGCATAGCAGGTAGTCGTGTTTCTTCTGTACATTTGAATTGCTTTCCAGATGGTCTGTTGTGAAGGATTTATCTTTAATATGATTAATCAGAAATAGTGAACCTCAGTATGTTTGCTCACAGGTTCGCATGCAAAGCCTCCCAGGCTCCCC
>NC_138377.1:108850007-108876763 GCF_054177405.1 Leptonychotes weddellii
CACAATCCACGTGTCAATAGGGAAGAGTTAGATTATGTCTATTGGGCCAGGAAATACTATGTAGCCATTAAAATCATAATTATAGAGTGTTCCTACTGCTTATTCTATTATGTTAAGAGAAAAGAGGAGAACATGGCACTGTGTTTACAGCAAGACCTCACCCATGCAAAAGAGATGTATAGAGGAGAACGGACAGAAATAGATCACAAAATAACAGTAGCCATCTGTGGACAGAACAGCTATGAGGGGGTGTCTCTTTTCTGTATTCCCTGTTAAATACACAGCAAAACAGATCATAATCCTTACCCCTGGGAAGTCTTGTGTCCTCGGAAGCAGTCACCTCTCGGGTACAAAAATCTGCCCGCATTCGCTTAACAAATGATGTGCTAAGATAAGTCACGTGTCCTGCCCTCTCCAAAGGCTGGGAGTGAAGTTCTTCACAGCCTCCTACAGGGCAGCTGTCCCCTTGTCACAGCTGCACCCCCAGAAGGAGGACGCGCTGAAGTCACTGCAGATCTTCCCAGGAGATGCTGCCTGCAAGCCTTGCAGCCGGGGAAGGTGAGATTTGGTGGCTGTGTGTGGGACCTCCCTGCAGACACGAAGGGCACCGCAAAAGCTGCTTGTAACTGAGGTGTTGTAAGTAAAATCCTTTATCATCAGGTGTGTTAGGGCCTTATGCTTTCAAATGCACCTTTATTGAGCTACACTGGATATTATAAACTCAGAACTCTTTCTTGGCAGGAACCACTTGGCTCCACCAATATTTTGCCCCACCTTTCCTTCTCCCCGCCCTTTGACCTCACCACACCTTCCTGGTCTGGGAAGGGTCTGCTGTTCTCTGACTAGCCCTTGTGTGCTCAGGGCACCCACCTATGTCCTGCTGGTAGGGACTATAGGTGACCCAGGAGCTGGATCTTGGAAAGCGATAGGGAGAGAAGGCGGAACACGATGGCCTGGGCATCTAGGGAAGGGTGTTGTGTTTCTTGGCAAGGAGGTCACACCCATTCTGTAGTTAGTGGAAAGCCCCCAGAGGCCCCCCGAGCATCTATTTAGGGCAGGGTTTCAAGTGCAGTCCTAGAGCCTCTGACATCAGAATCACCTGCAGCTCTAGGCCTGGCTTTTGGCTACCCTCTTGGAATCTTGGGCCTATGACTCTGCATGCTCCCCAGGTGGGCCTTGTATCCATCAAAATGAGTGAACCACTGCTTTGGGGGAGTAACTCTTGGCTTTCCCCAAGACCTCACCCTTCCCTGCAGTCCCACCTGGATGCACCCCTATCCCATTGCAGAGAGGCACATTATGTCCCTGGCCAGGGTCACTGTCTACCTGTGTTGGCAGAGTTCCCATATAAGGGAACATAGATTCCCCATCTAAGACATGCACCTAGTCAGGTATTCTCTCCCTTTGAATTTCATTTAAAATTTTCCTCAACTCCCTGTATGTAGTAGAAAAAAACAAACGTTATAGAGTTGAGGTCTGTGTGGGTTTTTCTCCTATTTAACCCACGTCAAGCCCTGAAGGCAGGTGCTATCGTTTCCAGTTTACCAAGGGCAGAAGGGCATCCTTCTGTTAAATATCTTGCCCAAAGCCCGACAGTAAATGGAGGTCTGAATTTAAACAGGACCTTCTGTCTTCATCTTTAATAGGAGGGTTCTTTCTCTTATACCCAGAGTGCCCCTATAGGTTAAATGTAATTCTACAAACATTCAAAGACGCGGCTGCCTGCCGCCCAGGTTCTATATCCATGGAAAAGAGAACCGAATCGGAAGGTCCGCACTATTAAACTGTAGAAAAGCCAACAATTAGCATGGTATTTAATGGTGAAAACCTTTTTAAAAATAAGATCATTCACAATGTCCAGCCAGAGCCCTATGGGAACCTGAGGCAAAAAGAAAAATCAATAATACTGATCTTGTCTTTATTTAAAGCTTCGATATTTTGTTTACCATCTATTCTTGCATTGATTTTTATTTTTTAAAGTGTTGCATTAAAACATTTGCTCTTTGGGGGGCGCCTGGGTGGCTCAGTTGGTTAAGTGTCTGACTCTTGATTTTGGCTCAGGTCAGGATCTCAGGGTAGTGAGATTGAGCCCCGTGTCGGACTCCGCACTGGGTGTGGAGCCTGCTTAAGATTCTCTCTCTTCCTCTGCCCCTCTCCCCATCTGTCTCTTAAAAAAAAATTTGTTTTGATTCCTGAGTGTTTTGATGCCTTGTTAAATTTTGTGATTGGGGTGAGTGCCATCCATGCTTCACCCTGGACCAGCCCTGGTAAGAAGTAAAGACATTTTCATTGCCATTAGGAATAAGTCAAGGATGCCCCTTTAATCACTTAACTGTGTAGTAGAAGCCCAGGGCAATGCAGCCAGACGAGGTGATCAAATGCTGAAAAGGAGAAGAACAAAATTTATCAACTAAAATCTATTAGAGTTTAAAAAGGGACTTTTACAAGCTCAGTGTGGATTTTTTTCTATGTACCAGCAATAGCCAGGTAAATATATAATGGGAGACACACAGCCACAAAAAAAAGTAATATAATCTAAGAAGAAACTCGCTATGAAGAATCCTGTAATGCTGTTGCGAGACATTTAAGACTTGAATAAATGGGGAGATATTTCTTAAGTGAAAAGACCCAGTGTTGTACATACAAAAATTACTCATTGGGGCGCCTGGGTGGCTCAGTTGGTTAAGCGACTGCCTTCGGCTCAGGTCATGATCCTGGAGTCCCTGGATCGCGTCCCGCATCAGGCTCCCTGCTTGTCAGGGAGTCTGCTTCTCCCTCTGACCCTCCCCCCTCTCATGTGCTTTCTCTCTCTCTCATTCTCTCTCTCTCAAATAAATAAATAAAATCTTTAAAAAAAAATTACTCATTGTAGGGGCTAGAAGGTACGTACGGGGGGAGAATGATTTTCTGGTGAGTTGGCAGCAACTGGGTTGACCATCTAGACCTCGTGGTTGACATGTGAGAAGAGAGGCTCCTCTATTTTTTTAAAAAGATTATTTATTTATTTATTAGAGAGCACGAGAGCACAAGCAGGGGTAATGTCAGGCAGAGGCAGAAGCAGGCTCCCCACTGAGAAGGGAACCTGACTTCGGGCTCGATCCCAGGACCCTAGGATCATGACCTGAGCCAAAGGCAGATGCTTCACTGACTGAGCCACCCCTCTGCTGTCTCCTGGGTGCTCCCAGGACTCCTCTATTTTTAAAGTATGGACAGAAATGGGCTGAATCTGCTGCTTCAAGGGAAAATGTCCACACCTCCTGGAACCACAGGACTTATCATAAGTGCTTCCTCTGACACGCCCTGGGTCTGTGAGCTGCACCCCATCCCTGGTACCATGAGTTCCAGATTTCCCAGGGGAGGGGCCATTTTCCCTTTATGCAAGCAAATCTAGCCATCCTCTGGAAACCTTGATTCTTTACATTTAAAAATCTACTCTATCTGGAGAGTATATCCCTATAAGGTAGGAAGCAACTTTGTTTTCCCCTAAATGTTTAGCCCAGTGGGTTTCAAATTTTGCTCCACATTAAAAATCTTGATGCCAAGTCATGCCTCATACCAGTGAACTTGGAATGCTAGGCATTGGCCCTTGTAAAAGTCCCCCAGGTGATTCCAATGTGCAGCAAAGTTTTAGAACCACTAGGTTACCCAAGGATCCCCATACCTGCCACTGAAAAGAATTTTTTTTTCCCACCTGCCTTAAGGTGACGACCCATTCTGGTTTTAGCACTAAAAGTTCTGTGTGTCGGGAAACTCCTCACTCCCAGGTGAACTACATTTTATAGATAAAACTAAGTAAACATAGATCTGTTTCTGGGCTTTCTCGTCTGTACCATTGCTGTCTGTCCAGCAACGATACCATGGCATTTTAATTACCATGACTTCAGAGTATATATATATATATATATATATGCTTGATAAGGCAAGTTCTTCTTCATTAACTCTCATTTTTAGATCTTTCTCAGCTATTTTCACGTGTGTGTTCTTCCAAGTGAACTTAAGAATTATTGGGTCAAAGTTCCCCCTATATTCTGCTGGGATTTTGGCTGGGCTAGGCTTACATTATAGATTGTTTTGGGTGACTCATTTATAGGATCAGGGACTATTCCATGTTACCGTCACGTATGTACTTTAGTCCTTGAGTCTAAGATTGGCCTAGAGGGCGTATGTGTAGATATGGGCATACATGTGTCCATGCATGTAGATTTTGTCCCCCAAATGACAGAATTTGAATTTAAGCTGGAATTTGAAGTTAAGAGGTACTGTGTACCTGAGTTTGTTCTTTAACAAGCCTGTGGAAACCTGCAGTGTGCATGGCCTGAGGAAGTACAGAGATGCTGTAATGTCAATGCATGTTTCAGGACTATTTTGGGGAATGTCATTACTAGAGATTGTGTCCACAAGAAGGTGACTGCCAGGTTCCGTCAGTTAGTGTCCCGGGCATTAGCTATCCTCTGTAAAAGTAAGAGATCTGTTGTAAAATTGTAAGTGGCTGTGGGGCAGGTCAGGACCTTCGGTGCTTCCTCTGGGCACCTGTGTTTTAGTGAACACTGAGCACCTTGATCCCTACCTGGGAACAAATCTCTGGAATTATCCCATCGGTTTTGGGGTTTAGGGACAGGGTAACTTGTGAGGGCATTCAGCCTCTACAGGGTCCATCTCAGTGATAATATTACTGGTGTGGGGTATCTTTCTAGTCTGTGGGCTGCTCTGGAGAAGAAGCACAGTGCATCTTTCAGCACATAGTGGTGCTATCAAGCCACGGCCGCTCATGAGCCCCTTGAAATAGGAAACTTCCTTGGACTGAATTCACATGTTGGATGAATTCACATGTTGGCTCAGCCAGTAATGGTGCTCCTGAGCGTCTGCACAAATGAAATAATTATCTCCTCCATTCTTTTGGGAATATGCATAATGCTGTGACTGGCCATCTGGTAAACCCAATGTCATAGGAAAATGCGTTTTGGGCACCGCCACAAGCAAAATGCTGTGTGGGCGCTCTGGGGAGTACGGAGTACAAAGGGTTTTTAGTTGAGGACTTTTCTGGGGAGATAAGGCGGAAGAAAGAAAATGTAGAGCCTGGGCCAGACCTGCCATGAGAGCCCCTATCTCCGCTCTCCACTCTCTACTGCTGAGCCCAGATCCCATTGCTTCCACTGCCTGAATACTGCCTGAGTCACGTCTCCTCTCTCATTTCCACTGCTTTAGTTTAAGCTGTCATTTCTTTAAAAAAAAACTTTTTAAATTGTGATAAAACGTATGTATCATGAAATTTACCCTTGTGACCATTTTCTTGGATACAGGCTCTTGTTTCTTCTCTCTGGACACAGGAATACGTTTTTAAAAATAAATGAACTATGATGCAAACAAAACCAAGACGTATGTAATGTGAAAGTAGTTTAAAGAATAAAGCAAATAGGGGCACCTGGGTGGCTCAGTGGATTAAGTGTCTGCCTTTGGCTCAGGTCATGATCTCAGGGTTCTGGGATCGAGCCCCGCACTGACTCCCTGCTCAGTGGGGAGTCTACTTCTCCTTCTGACCCTCCCCCTTCTTGTACTTCCTCTCTCTCTCAAATAAATAAAGTCTTAAAAAAAAAAAAAGATTAAAGCAAATACCTGGGTAAGCACTCAGCTGAAGAAATAAAACATTAACCATCTGTTTGGATATCCTCTGTGCCTTTTCCCTGATGCCAGCCCCTCACTTGCCCTAGAGCACAGTAATAGACTTTTCACTGGTCTCCCTTCCCCCAGCATCTCTTCTACGCTGGGCTCAGACAGATGAGGCTAAAAGAGAAATCCTGTGTGTCCTGCACCTGCTGAAAGTTGCCCGATGACTCTGCGTGGTTTGTGGGATAAAATGCAGAGAGTCCTGGGTGGTGGGGGAAGGACTTCCCCAGTTTGGATGCACAGGATCTTCGCGGTGCCCCGTGATACCATGACCCACCTTCCACAAGCTGTAGCCACACCCTCTGCCCTCTCCTGGGTGCTCCCCTTCTCTCTGCGGCCAGGCAGCGCTGTCCTCCCTCTGGTGTCCCCCGCCTTCTCCGGTGCCCTCAGCCTGCTGAGCCTGTGAGGCTAGGGTTCAGGTTCAGCTTCTCTGTATGGTGCTCGGCCTGGACAGTTCCCTGCAGAGGTGGTCACTGGGGGAATGTGGTTTGAGAGGGAGGAGGAAGGAGAGGCTTCTGTGCGCTGGGGAGGGCGAGACAAGCTGATAGGGGAGGGAACTTGAGTGGGCCTTTGGGGAACACTGAGGATTTAGACTTGGAAGGTAGTGTACCTCCTCATCAGACCTCATCATGTCTTCCGAATGTAAGCTTCTGTGTCTCACTCTTTTTTTTTTTTTTTGAGAGCAAATAACTTGATCTGATGACTCTTTGTCTTGTCACCTTGGCTACCCAAACTGGTGAGCGTTTTTAAGAAGTCCTTAATGAGCTGGTGAGATTCTGGGAGAGAGGCAGTCATCCTGGTGAATGGCAGGTGCCTCGCCTCTGCCCCTTTCCCTCCAGCCCCGCGTGTCCTCTCTTCTCTTTGACATGGGCGTGCATGATTCGCAACACGTGAGGCAGCTGCAGTGGGGATGTCGCATTGTTGGAACAGATGTGCATTACCATTGCTCTGAGACAACCTGGTGGTGAAACAGTCCCGTGGGTCCCGCGGCTGGCAGCCCGTGGCCCGGCACGATTCTTGGGGTGGCCATGCTTGGCGGGGTTCTGACTGTCCTCTCCAACGTTCCTCCCCACAGTGGCTGTCTGCAGGTGACCATGGCCGTGTGAGCGTCCGCCATGGCCAACCGGAAGCGTCAGAGCACGGCGAGCAGCATGCTGGACCACAGGGCGAGGCCGGGCCCCATGCCCCATGGCCAGGAGCCCGAGAGCAAGGACACAGAGCTGCCCCTGGAGGAGTACGTGCCCAAGGGCCTGGAGCTGGCCACCCTGCGGCCCGAGAGCCCCACGCCCCCGGACCAGGGGTGCCACGACCACAGCCCTGATGGGGACTCCAGCTCTGACTACGTGAACAACACCTCCGAGGAGGAGGATTACGATGAGGGCCTCCCCGAAGAGGAGGAGGGCATCACCTACTACATCCGCTATTGCCCCGAGGACGACAGCTACCTGGAGGGCATGGACTGCAACGGGGAGGGGTACCTGGCCCACGGCACACGCCACCTGGAGACGGACGAGTGCCAGGAGGCGGTGGAGGAGTGGACGGACTCGGCAGGCCCCCACCCACACAGCCACGGGGATGAAGGCAGCCCGGACTACCGGGACGGCCACCTCCCCATCCCGGAGGATGAGGCCTCCGTCCTGGAGGCCCAGGACCAGGAAGAAGGTGTCCACTACTGCCCCAGTGAAGAGGGCTACCAGGACTACTACCCCACGGAGGCCAACGGGAACACAGGCAACGCCTCCCCCTATCGCCCGAGGCGTGGGGACGGGGACCTGGAGGACCAGGAGGAGGACATCGACCAGATCGTGGCCGAGATCAAGATGAGCCTGAGCATGACCAGCATCACGAGCGCTGGTGAGACCAGCCCTGAACATGCCCTGGTGCGGGGGCCCGAGCCGGGGCCCGGGGACTCCACGGAGGCCTGCCCGCCCGGTGAGGCCAGCCACGGCCCCAGCAGACACGAGGGAAGGCCCAAGTCACTGAACCTCCCTCCTGAGGCCAAGCACTCCGGAGAGCCCCAGAGAGGCTTCAAGACCAAGTCCAGGACTCCAGAGGAGAGGCCGAAGTGGCCCCCAGAGCAGGTAGGACTCTGGCTGTCCCCGGGGAAGGGGGGACGGAGGGGCCCAGAGAGCAAAGGATGCTCTGGTGTCACCTGTGCAGATACCAAAGCAGGTGTGTGGATGTTCTGGTGCCATCCAGAAGACCGCCCCCTCCCACCTCAGAGAGATTTGGTCTCTAGCCCGCTTGCCCTGGATCTGCTCATGGTTGGGGGTGGTTCCTGAGACTACCATCCCCCCACTAGCTGGTTTCTTCAGGCCGACAGGACATTGGCAAGGATGTGGGGTTGCTGGGTCGTGTATAATGCTGCAGCCGGTCGTTGGATGCCCCAGTGACAAGGGACAGTGACCTGAGCACATTTCACAGGGGCCACTGTATCCCGGTGACACTCTTCTGAAAGCTCAGGGGCTGGGCATTATGGGCAATTAGCTGTAAGTAATTATTTTGAAAATAATTATTTGAAGGTTTGACAAAGTGTTGGAGAAGAAATGCATGCTAATGAGGCCAGTGGATTTAAGCATAACTGTATTTCCTTTTAATTATATTAAAGGGAGCATGTATTCTAATAGCTACATTTGAAAAGCTGCTTTTCAAAAAAAAAAAAAAACCCCTCTGTGAATATGTAAAGAAGATGTGATTATTACACTTGCGTAAAGGAACTTCTATTTGGCCAATTCTCTGGGCAAATGAGAATGAAACACTTTTATATTTTTAAAGCCTCAATTATTATTTTTTCCCCAGAAGAGTCCATGAGTTTAAAAAATATATACATATGCTAAGAACGTGTCTTTGGGACATAAGTCATGTTCACTCGCTGCTAGATTTCTGGCACTTGCTTGTTGATACCTTTTGTTCCTTTTTAAAGATTATTAAATGTAAGTTGGCTTCCTTTTGAGGGTGTTCCTGGCATTCAGGGCAGCTGTGCACATACACCAGGGGCTTTGGGATGTAGAGAAACTGCTGTTGCCTAGTGGATGTGGGGAGCTCCCCCCAAGGGCAGGAGGCTGTGGACCTAAGGTCTGGGCTCTAGGCCAAAGCGCTGCTGGCCCTCTTCACTTTGGCCGAGTTGGACTCATGGCCCAAGAGCGGCCGTGGTGCCACAGGGGACTGATGGGGGCTGCACAGGGTGGGCGACATACTGTACCTGTTTATAGCAAATGACTTCCCTCACGAGGTTCTTGTCAAGAGAACATAATCGTTAGAGCATGAAGGGGAGGGGCCGCTGAGGGGAAGGGCGGGTATCTCCTCGAAGCAAACACTCTTATCCAAGACACTGGAAAAGCTCATTTATTTTTATTTTATTTTATTTTATTTTTTTAAAGGTTTTACTTATTTATTTGACAGAGAGAGACAGAGAGAGAGGGAACATAAGCAGGGGGAGCGGGAGAGGGAGAAGCAGGCTTCCCGCTGAACAGGGAGCCCGATGCGGGGCTCGATCCCAGGACCCTGAGATCATGACCTGAGCTGAAGGCAGTCGCTTAACCAACTGAGCCACCCAGGCGCCCCTGGAAAAGTTCATTTAAACTGGTTAATTATTGCATAGCTTTTTTGGTTTACTCATCATTCATTTGCAAACTACTTCCCTCAAGGGGAAAGCCTGGTGATTCCCAGCTCAGGGCTGACAAGGGTTCTGGATGAACATGGGACCTGAGGACTCTGCCATGTCTGAGTGGATGTGACCTGGATCTTTACATCTCATAGACCCAAGTGACCCATTCTCCAGATGAGGAACCTTTTGAAATTTGACCCAAAAGAGCCACTATGATAGGATCATGTTGAAAGGAAGATTGTGTGAAGGAGGTGCGGTGGGAAATGGGGTAACTCCTTGCTTCAGATCACAGCCTGCCTTCCTCAAAGGAATCCCTTACTCCCCCTACCCCCACCCCACTGCCCCTGTGGGGGACAGCCAGACTATGTGGGAGCCAACAAAAGGGCAGCCTCAAATAGGCTTCCAGGGTGGATGAGTCCCTTGCTGACCTTTACCTGGGCCATCCGTGGTTAGTGTGGCATAGCTGGGGGTTCAGGCTACGGTAAAATAAAACAAAAAAAACGAAAGGAGAAAGGCCAGTACTAGCTACCTAGAGCCTCCTTTCTGAAGCGCGGTCTGTGGGCCAGCAGCCTTGGCCCCACTGGACGGCCCCGCCGCAAGACCACTGAATCGACAGTCGGTAAGATGCCCCATTCACATTTGAGAGGGGATACCGCGGGAGGCTTCTGCTGGGGGAAGAATTGCATGGCATCCCTCTCCTCTCTGACACTCCTTTTAAAGCTGGAAGAGTTATGTCGTGGCCACTTGGAAGAGTATCGCGTACATTCTGTTTCGTCCTTGCATGAGCGACGATGCCACAATGGAATCAGAAATGGGAATATGGGGAAAGTACCCGCCACGGCTCCCATGGCCCTCACAGATGAGCTCTTTTGGTGTCGCCGTGTTCCCCTTCAGACTCCAGCACTGACCATGAATAATGTACGTGGCTGTCATGGTGGTCCAGACGTAATTTTGCCATCCACCTTTTAGAACCTGACACGCTGCAAATGTTTCTCCGTGTCGCCATGTAATTTTCGTGATCATTTTTACTGGCCTTTGCATGTTCCATTCAGGCCACGTGCCATCTCATTCGTTCGTCTGCACAGACCCTGCCAGTGAGCATGCAGGTTGCACATGGCATTGTCTTTTATGCCTCAGGCCGGCATGGACATCTCGGTCCAAGTTTTCCTTCTTCTGGTTTATCACTCGAGGATAAATTCCTGTAGTGGGCATGAACGTTGACCGTCTCCCCACGTTTATCTTGGCTACTTGTCTCTCCTTTTCCATGAATGGCTGATGTGTGCCCTTGATCTTGTGGGGTCTGGATGCTTTTCTATTTCCTAGGAGCACTTGCATGCTCTAGATGTTACTTGTTGCTACAGATATTTCCTTTGCCATGTTTCCTTTTGAAAAGACTCCAGTTTGCAGGTGAACCTCTCACCTGCATGAAGCTGGGGAGACCAAGAGGTCTGCACTGGGTGAGGGGAGGGCAGGATGTGAGAGAACCCAAAGGAGATAGGCTCAAGTTGCAGGAAGACGGGTTGGGATGGGGGGGAACAGAGATCTGTGCATGAGTGTTTTTTAGAGAAGAACGGTTTTCAAAGCAGTGCATGTTTATTGAGGGAAATTTGGAAAACAGAAGCAAAAAAATATATATATATATTTTGCCACGTGGCAGTGCCGAATTCTATCACGGGGAGTTTTCAAATCAAAGAGGTGAGCTACCTGACAGGATTTCCCAAAGCATCCTGTTAGTTGTGTTCTGTAAACAAAGCCTGGCTGATCCTTGTTATTCATGGATTCCATTATCTGTGGCTCGGCCCACTCGCTAACATTTATGTGTAAGCTTAAAATCAATACTCCTGGCAATTTTGCAAGCATTTGTGGGCATGCACAGAGAGGCAGAAACGTGAGTCACTCAACGTCCATGATCCCAGTGGAGTTTGAACAAGGAGACACTCTGCCTTCTTGTCTCAGCTCTCATCTCTCATACTGCAAGCAGGCGTCCTTTGCATGATCCTTTTAGTGCCATGTTTTTTGCATTTTTGTGTTCTTTGTGGGGTGATAAAATGACCCCCAAGTGCAGTGCTGGAGTGCTGTCTAATGTTTCTAAGCACGAGAAGGCTGTGATGTGCCGTATGGAGAAAATACACTGTTAGATATTTCGTGTAGGTGTGAGTTATAGAGCTGTTGGCCATGAGTCAACAATATGGTACAGCCAGAGAGAGGAAGAGGAAATTCACCAATCTGTACACAAGGTTGCTCTGGAAAGTGCTAAAGTAATATGTATAGTGTGTGAGGAAGCATTGGAAAAGTGGCTAACTGTGGATTCACGAGATGACCCGCTAATAAAAAGAGCGCAGTGAAGGCACTGTGATGAGGCTGAGAGCCCAAGAAATTTACGGTCTTATTATCCAAGGTCAGGGGAATGTGAGACTCTTTCTCAACTGGTTTTATTATAAAGAAATACTGGATGTAATTACTTGTGAGGAATGCACATTAAATAAGGTGTCTAAATAGAAAGCACACATAAAACAATGTGATGTATTGATTGCTCAACAAAAATGATGGCCAGAGGCTTTGCAGGAACCTTATCCTGTATTTCTCCTGGGAGGTGGGTCAGTACTCATACATGTGGAGTTCACAGCTGGTTTATAGACTAAAAGTCCCACGAGGCAAGGAGAACTGTCTGCATCTGATAGACAGATGAGTTTGAGAAACTTTACTGCAAAGGTGTCCCATCTCCTTGGTTGTGCATATGCCCTGGGGCGAAGTCCCATACTCTACAACAAAGACGCCTCCAGCCCTGCTTGGCCGGTGTTGCCCCTAAAATCTGGATTATCAGGCCCTTTACTCTCCGTGCAGGGCCTATCAGGACAACAGACCACAGTTGCACATCTTCAGGATCACACAACTTCCTGAGGTCTCTCCCTTCACGACTCTATCCCAGGATGATTCAACATCAACCCAAAATGCTGAGGACAGAAAAGGTGTCGCTTTTGTCGCTGTTGGGATCCTGGGCTTCTGAGGAGTTAATGTTTCTTTTTCTACCATTTGTGGGCAGTCCCTGGGTGATGGCGGAGGTGATGCTGGTGTTGGTGGTCATGGCCGGAACGGTGCTCAGGCCCTCATGTGTACAATCTCAGTGAATGCTAGAACATTTGGAAGTGATAGGCACTAGGGTTACTCCCATTTTACAGATGAGGCCGTTGAGACTTATGTGGGGTAAGTACCAACCCCATGGTCAGACAGCTCAAGCAGTAAACAGTCTGTGTTGCACCAAAATTCATGCCTCTCACCACCGCCCTCTGCAGTTTTTGAAGGGCTTCTAGAAGAGCTAACGCGGACTTCCATGGCAGGGAGTGTTTGAGTCCGCCCTCTGGTGAGTGAGGCGCTGTGTGTGAATCGGGCGGTATTCCTCCCAAGAGCGGCCATCCCTACTACTCTGTCCTCATTGACTTGGTAACCACAAGGCCTTGACGTGCTCCATGGTTCGTGGTACATATGTCCTGACACCTGTGAGGTGACCAATGTCCACAAGACCTCCGTGCTGTAGAATCGTCCCAACATCCTGGCTTCATGAGATCTCAGGCTGTGGATCAAAGTAGTCAAGTAGAGATGATCCACGGGCCACTTTCCATAATTTTATTGAGCTTTGTTGATAGGAAATATTTTATTTTTTACATACAGTGATGAAGAATATGTGAGTTGCATCCAGCCTAGTTCGTACTGAATATCCAGATTGCTGTTTCGGCTTCCACGTCTGCTGTGAGTGGAGGGAGGACCTCTGTGGGACTCTGGTCCCACAGCTCAGGGGTGGCAAGTCATTGGTACACCTCTTGTGAAGAGGGGCTTGCTGATCAGTGCTCCCCTGGGGTTGCTCCTCCATGTTCCTGTAAGAGCATGTTTGTTTGGCCCCCGAGATAGTTCTGCAGATTTGCGGGGTGGCCTGCGAGGGTGGGTTCTCATAGTCTCTGGATGATGCGCTGTGCATCTGGGTTTGACAAGGTTGGGGTTTGATTTGGACTGATTCTTTTGGGCTCCCCATCTTTTTCATGTGTTACCATGTGACATCTCACTTGAGAAGAGGTACTCTGAAAATATCTGCTCTGTGCCCAAGAGTCCCCCTTCGTAGACATATTCCTTTGGGCTCTGGAGGTTTCTGGGGCTGCAGGCATTCCCGGTCCTGTTCCATGGCCTCTGTGGGCTGGGCGCATGTCGGGACTTCCATGGCCATCTAGTTCAAGGTGTTGGATTTCTGGTGGCCACTGTGCCCAGAACAGCTCTGCACGCTGGGATGGCACACCCAACCCCTGTTTGGATTATTGGGGGTTTTCGAGGTTTCTGTTTATCATCAGTCCAGCCAGTGCTTTCTAAAAAGAGCCCTCTGAGGGAGACAAACCATGAGAGACTATGGACTCTGAAAAACAAACTGAGGGTTCTAGAGGGGAGAGGGTTGGGAGGATGGGTTGGCCTGGTGATGGGTATTAAAGAGGGCACGTTCTGCATGGAGCACTGGGTGTTATATGCAAACAATGAATCATGGAACACTACATCGAAAACTAATGATGTAATGTATGGTGATTAACATAACATAATAAAAAATAAAAATTAAAAAAAAAGAGCCCTCTGACAATAGAAAAAAAAAGGAAAATCAACACATCATAGCCAACTTAATACAACAGGTAAATCGAGGCATGATACTGAGCCCAGAGACCATGTCAGACGTCCAGATGTTTCTCATTGCTCCTTGTGGCGATGGCTTTGCTGTGATCTGGCATTCAGTGGAGGCTTGCTTTGTGAAGGACCTTTCGAGACTGTGATAGGAATGCTGGCACCGCATACAGAGGGAGGATGCTCAGTGCGTGGGTGACCCTGGCCCGCCTGGCTCTGTGGGCACCTGCCCGGGGCCGGCGCCTCTCACGCGGGCCCTGTTCAGCGGCATAGGAGGTGGGTATGGGCACCTGCTTTACAGTAGAGGGTACCACGCCCTGAGGGGCTGAGAGGAGTATCCTGGGATTGTTGGCTCCCGGGTAACCTCGGTCGGCGTGCCGCGGGACAGCAGGTGCTCAAAGGGATCTGCTGCTTGCACTGTGTCCGGGAGGGAGCATTCTGTCCCAACCTGGCCCTAGCTAGGACAGAGCTGGAGAAAGCCTGCGGGCAGGAGCTGAGGGCAGGAGTTCTGGGGAGACACAAGGGCATGGCCCGGTCAGGGGAAGGTCCTCACCCACCCCGTGCTTCTATGGAGTGTAGGTGGCCTCTTTCTTCCTGCAGCCCTGCCCCCAATTCTGCAGGCACCCCCACTCCTCTGCTCACCTGTGACATCGGGTCCTGCCTTTCTTGTGCACATGGGGAGGTGGCACGGGAGAGTTCCCAGGGACTCCTGTGCCCCTCTCCAGCCTTCTCTGCTCCCAGTGCCTTGATGGGTAGCCGTAGCACCTGCTGTAACGGATTCCTGGGGCCACCCTGAGAAACAAAATCCAGGCTGGTACGGCCTTGGCGTTCTCAGCCCCTCATTTGATCTGCTTAGGCTTCCAAACTTGATTTCTCTGGGCCTGTTTGTCGAGTCAGCACAATGGCCTTATTTGATTTTTATGAAGCCTCTTGAAGACATATGACCAGGGCTGGCTGTTGTTGTCACAGAGTAGCTTATTTAGCAGGAATCTGGGATTGCTTCAGTGCTTTTAAAATCTAGTTAAAGCCAGGGTCTCTAAAACACGGTTTTATTGTCCAAGAAAATCATGGAGAGCCCTTCCACTAACAATAATCTAGACAGAAACGTCCCCACCTCTAGTCCTTGAAGAGAGAGTAAGGTGCAGTGGTTAAGAGAACAGGGGTCAGAGCCAGGAAGCCTGGACCCCATCCTGCAGACCCAGCTCCCAGTTCTGGAACATTCTGGACACGTTGTATGCACCAACAACCACCTATCCCCTGGGGCTTTGGGGAGCGGAGTTGGCATGGATCAGAGTCTGTGGTGGATGTAAGAGGCATGGAACACTCGCCCTGATGGTGAGAGTGATGATTTCAAGTCTGAGGAGCCTCTTTCAGGATGTGGGGGAGGCTGCAAACAGTTTGGTCCAGGGCCAAGCTGTGAAGGGCTGGGGACACCACTGAGCAGGTTGGCATCGCTGCCTTCTGGAATGCCATCAAGGGAGGGCTGAAGCCATGAGGCAGGGTGGGAGGAGGACCAGGATGGCCAGGGACACACTGGAGACGGGGATTGTGCGTGTGGCCCAAGTGAGACCTGACAGGGCAGGGGTGCCCTGGTTTTCCCACACTGCGTTCCTAATAGGAAATTAACCGAGAACCCCACTTTCTGGGCAGGTGAGCTGGGCTCTGGGCCACTGGTCTCTCACGAATTCCAAATGGCCGTCCAAGGCACTCTCCTTAACCTGGAGTTTGTGCACATAACGCCCACCGTCCTTCAAAGCCGACTGTCCCAGACAGGAGGCTCAGATTCCCTAGGCTGCTGGCATCTGCCTTCCTTCCCCAGCAGCCCATGCATCTTGGCACCTGCGACGTGCCAGGCACTGGGGGTGCAAAGATTAAAAATGACATAAGCCCCCATTGCAAACCTCATTCTAGAAGGAGATAGACACACAGAGACTCCCCAGTCCAGGTGGAGCTGGGTGCTCAGGAGAGGGACTGGCTGCAGCAGGGGTGATAAGCCGAGAGGCTCTGGGACTTTGGGGGGAGGGGAGGCTTTGGGAAGTGAGGCAACCAGGTGAGGCTGAACGTGTTGGTGCATGGGGGCTGGGATTGTGATGGGGGCTGAGAGCCCTGAAAGAGAACAAGGGGGAGGCAGGAACATGGGATGATGATGGTGACAAGAGAGGGAGGAGGGCCATTGGTTGGGAGGGGGAAGCCAGGAGGGAGCTTAGGAGCAGGGGCATCTGGAAGGCCAAATACAGCAGGGCAGTTAGGGGAGACCTTGCTGGGAACCCCCCGTGCAGCTCTGATGGATTGTAAGGGGAGAGGTTGACATGTGGGAACCGAAGGAGGTAAATGGGCAGTGTCTATAAGGACAAGGAGGGGGGGGCCTGAGGAGGTGCCAGCAGGGATGGAGCTTGGATACATGCAGGATGCCCAGCACAGGTGGAGCTTGAGTTGAATTGCATTGTCCTGAGTCGCACCCATTTGCCAGCGGTGTGTGTCTCGGGCAGATCTTGGGGAACAGGAGGGGTGGGTATGGGACTGAGGTGGGGAGTTGGCCCACATTCAGCTCCCGTCCTCGGGGCCCCTGCAGCACCTCCCACGGTCCCTTACATGTTCCAGGGGCTTGAGACGCATCCAGCTGACGAAACTGCTTCGTCACGTGACATTGCCTAGGAAGTGCAAGGCTCCATGGAGGAATTTTTAGAAACATCTTCTGTTCAGGAAGAAAGGCCACATTACTGAACACAAGACTCAGAGGTGTATAATGTCACCCATGGGGCCCTCTCCTGAGATGTGACAGCGTGGCAGTGGCCGCCATGGGATTGTCAACCCAAAGCCTTCAGATTGCAACCAAGTCTAATCAGTTACTTAAAAGGTCATGGGACAGTCATAACAGGAGGCAAACAAAGAATACCTCCCAATCCTATATGGATAACACCACAGGCAATTCAGGAACACTAAGCACGTCTCAGAAACTTCGAGAAAGGAAGTGTGGGACAGAATGGCGCCCCCAGGGCTGCTGGTGGATTCCAGAACGTGCCAGGTCCAGGTCTGTTTGCCGATTCCATGGTCACACCAGAGAAGCCGGTCTCTGTCCACCTGAGACCAAGCCAAGGCCCAAACTGTTGGAGCTGAAGGATGTTTGGAACTGGGCTTACAGAATCTCATTGTTTGGCTCCTCTGGTTTCAATGAGGAACACGTGGCCCAGGCTTGCGTCTGGTTCCTGTCTCCATTTAAGAGACATTAACTGAGATGGCCGTATGCTGTCTTTGGTGCCGATGCACTGCTGGATCTGCCCCGATGGTTGGCCACCTTACCCTGCTGTGAGAGCAATCAGGCCATAGAGATCAGCGAGCCTGAACTAGACTCCGGATGTGGGGTTGATGCTCAGGAGAGAGCTTGGGCATGTGGTAAGGTTGGAGGGATGTTGCTGTTTGGGGAGATTGCGGATTCACCCTCCTTGGTCAGCCTTCCTCTTCCTTGGCCCAGACACTTGCAAGTGGCCTCTGATTTGAGACCTGTTTGCCCTCTCTGATTTCAGATGCAGCCCTACCCCTTCGCCAACACTCCCCACTCAGCCTTTGAGTCTCTGGCTTCCCCTCAGATCAGCCCTTGGTGCCAGCAGGGAGATATCTGTTCCTAACTTTTCTTCCCAGAGCTTCTGGGTCTGCTGGCTTTGACCGTTTTGCACGCTGACACAGACTCACCTGTCTCAGTGTCTTTGTCAGACAGGCTTAGACCTGGACCATGCCACACCCGCACCAGTTGTCTGGGGGTGCTTTTCGGATCTTTTGATCACTCCTGCTGTTGCTTCCTTTTTTTTTTTTTTTTTTTTTTAAGATTTATTTATCTTAGAGGAAGAGAGAGCCAAGGGGAAGGGCAGAGGGAGAGGGAGAGAGAGAATCCCAAGCATACTCCACACTGAATGCAGAGCCCAAGGCAGGACTCGATCTCACAACCTTGAGATCATCATCTGACCCAAAACCAAGAGTCAGATGCTCAACCAACTGAGCCACCCAGGCGCCCCTGCTTCCTTTTTTTCCTAGGTATTGAAAATAGAAGCTCTTCTCTGCTGCTTCATTCATTCATTCATTGGGACCTAAGTATATAAAGATAGCACACTAGTCCCTTCCAGAAATATGAATGCTAAGGAGGGCATGTGTGGTGATGAGCGCTAGGTGTTACACGCAACTACTGAATCGTTGAACACTGCATCAAAAAGTAATGATGTACTATGTGCTGGCTAACTGAACATAATAAAAAAAATAAAAATGGTTCAATGTGAAGATTAAAAAAAAGAAATATGAATGTTAATCTTCAATAGAAGAGGGGAGATCTAGCCACTCGCCAGGCCTCAAAACCTGCTCCAGAAACAAGACCAATGGCAGGTCGGGGTTCTTTTTGCTGAATCGAATTGCAAATTATGAGAGACGTTGTGGAGTGAAATTGCTCCCCAGGGTTTTTCTTGCCTAATATCTCATTAATATTTAATCTCCAGGCCTCTTTTAAATGCCAAGAAGAATGAAACATAATGAATGAACCCAAAGAATTCCAAGTCACCTAAACTATGGGCAGTTTGGCCCATATTCGGAGATCATGGCATGGTGATTTTTTTCGAATTTGTAGGAGGATTGTTTTCTCTTCTGTGCCACAGTTATAGTGATAAAGTACAAAAGAAAAGACTTTGGGGGCACCTGGTCAGTTAAGTCAGTCAAACGTCTGCTTTTGGCTCAGGTCATGATCCCGGGGTCCTGGGATTGAGCCCCACATCGGGCTCTTTGCTCAGTGGGAAGTCTGCTTCTCCCTCTCCATCTGCCCCCTCCCCCCATACCCCCACTCTCTCGCTCACACACTCTCTCTCTCTCTCTCTCAAATAAATAAATAAAATCTTCAAAAAAATAAAAAGAGGGCTCGCTTCGGCAGCACGTATACAAAAAAATAAAAAGAAAAGCCTTTTACATGCCGTGGATTATTACTCAGCCTGAAAAAGGAAGGAAATCCTGACGCCTGCTACATCATGGATGCACCTTGAGGACACTACACTTCGTGAAATAAACCAGTCCCAAAAAGGCGAATCCTGTATGATTCCACTTATATGGGTTCCTAGAGTAATTAAATTCATAGAGACAGAGAGTGGAATGCTGGCTGCCAGGGGCTGGGGAAGCAGGAATGGGGAATTAGTGTTCAATGGGTGCAGAGTTTCTGTTAGGGAAGATGAAAAGTTCTGTGGATGGATGGTGATAACGGTTGCACAACAGGGTGAATGCATTTCATGGCACTTAAACGTCCACTTAAAAAGGGTTGAAATAATAAATTTTATTTTCTGTATATTTATGACAATAAGAAAAAAGAAAAGAGAAAAGGCTCTTGGCCCATTTATTGGCCTGAGCCAATTTGAATCATCTAAAACCAAGTTGAGCCAATCTGAACCCGTGTAACCAGTATCAGACAAACACACACACACACATTCTGGGCCAGTCAAAACCAGTTTGGTGTAGTCACAGTAGAGATGAGCGGACCGCACTCATTTGGCCCTGTGGTCACTGGTGTGTGTGGTTACAAGGCAGTGGGTCTGCTCATCTTTAAGTAAGATAGTTGAGGTCCTACTTCGTTGGTAGCATTCAAATAAAAATGTACTGTCAAATATATCATTAAAATAACAGCTAATTCTGGGGTGCCTGGGTGGCTCGGTTGAGCGGTCGGCTCTTGATTTCAGCTCTTGGGGTCTTGGGATGGAGCCCCATGTTGGGCTCCCTGCTCAGCGGGGAGTCTGCTTGTCCCTCTGCCCCTCCCCCTGCTTGTGCTCTCTCTCTCTCAAATAAATATATAAAAATCTTTAAAAAAAATAGCTAGTTTGGGCGCCTGGGTGGCTCAGTTGGTTAAGCGACTGCCTTCAGCTCAGGTCATGGTCTCGGCGTCCTGGGATCGAGTCTCACATCGGGCTCCCGGCTCGGCGGGCAGCCTGCTTCTCCCTCTGACCCTCTCCCCTCTCATGCTGTTTCTCTCTCTCTCTCTCTCAAATAAATAAATAAATAAAATCTTTAAAAAAAAAAAATAAAAAAAATAGCTAGTTCTACTTTCTGTCCTTCTCCTCAGTGTTAGGAAAACCAAATATTCTACATTATATAATCATAGAAGTTGAACAAGTGGATTTAGTAGAAGCTAACTGGGTCGTTGGTATCTTCTTTACGTATTAGCTGGTTAAATGTATTTTTCAAATTATGAGTCATAGGACTTTGTTTTAGTGTTTGCAGGCTTAGGCAGTTCCATTGAGTTGTTCATTACTTAGGACTAATAATATTGACTGAAACAGAGAGCTGGGCATAGCAGTTCCAGGTTTGGAACAGTGGCCTGTTTAGACGAGTAAAAGTCCAGTATAGAAAATGCCTCTGGAAATGGAATTCTAACACTGACTTAGTATTGGTCAGTTGATTTCCTTTTGACTTATGTGCATTTGTTTCCTTCATTTTTCAGATGTCAAGCTAGCTTTCGAAGAGTGTGAGTGCAGGGCTCTAGGCTGGGTGTGGGAGAGGCCTCAGGTCTCCCAGGAGAATGCAAGAGCCTGCCATAAGGCCAAGAGACTGTTCTGCTCTGGAGGGTTGCTGTCATTTAAACTCTGCTCACACGGGGATTCTCACCTTTAAATCAGCAGGGTGGGAAAGGATGCCGGTGTTCACAGCCAACTCGTAGAACCTGTGGGAGAAGGAGCCGTGTTGGCCCCCCAGCCACAGTTTTAGAAAGGGGCGGTGTAGGTTTTCTCTTTGAGAATTGAACAAAACCAAATGGAAGACTCCCTAGTTCCACAGCATGCTTTGCTTTAAGAGGTGGAACCCCCTTCTTTTCCACAATTGAATCCAAGTGTGACATCCTGGTGTGTGAGGCAGGTGACCGGGAGGGAAGAGTCTCCGTGCCATCTGGACAGCCCACCTACTTCCTTTGGCCTTTGTGTCCAAGGGGAGTGTTAGTCCTGCACAGGCTGGTGGGTGACCTTCAGCTAAATTAAAGTGAGTGTCACAGGCAGCAGTAGTATGTCTTAGATCCTTGAAGGGCTCTGGTTATTCTTTCTTTCCACATTATTTAAAAATAATTTTTAAAGATTGATTTATTAGAGAGAGAGAGCAGGGGTAGGGGCAGAGGGAGAGCGAGAGAAATCCTTAAGTGGACTCCATGTTGAGTGCAGAGCCCGACACTGGGCTCGATCCCAGGACCCTGAGATCAAGACCTGAGCTGAAGTCAAGAGTTGGACGCTTAACTGACTGAGCCACCCGGGTGCCCCATCCACATTATTGTTAAATCGTAGTGATACACACATAAAGTAAAATTTACTGTGTTGACCGTTTTAATGTGTATGGTTTGGCGGCATTTGGTGTATTGTTGTGCAACCACCACTATTTGGTTCCAGAACATTTTCATCACCCTAAAGGAAGAACTCATACTTATTAATAAACAGTCACTCCCCATTCTCCAGCCTGTGCCAAAGACAAATCTGCTTTCTCTAGATACAGATTTGCCTGTTTCTGGACATTTCCATCTAAATGGAATCATGTACTATGTGACCTTTTATGTCTGGCTTCTTTAACTTAGCGTGTTGTTTTCAGGATTCACCCGTGTTCTAGCATGTGTCAGGACCTCATTCCTTTTCCTGGCTGAGTGATACTCCATCGAAGGGATACACCATCCTTTGTTTAGCCATTCATTTGTTAACAGACACTCAGGTTGTTTCTTCCTTTTGACTGTTATGAATAATGCTGCCACGAACATTCGGGTACAAGATTTTGTGTAGATAGCTGTTTTCAGCTCTTTTTGGAGTGCCATTCCTGGATCACGTAGGCATTCAGTGTGGAACTTCCTGACGACTCACATACTGTTTTCCATGATGGCTCGACATTTTACATTTCCTCCAGAAGTGCACTAGGGTCCTGGTTGCACTCAAATGAAAAAGATTTAACTGCCCTCAGCCTTTAATGGTTCAGCCTTGGGGCTCCCCTCTTCAGCCCCTCAGGCCGGATCACACAGGAACTGCCATTGTTCATATGTGTATTTGATCGTTCTCTGGCTTGCCCCACCAAGGGTCTGAAGGTAGCAGGACTGCTGAACTGTACCATGCTGGATGGGAAGCTGTCCCAGGTCAAGATCTTTGTTGTATGTGTCTTCCGGGCCTCAAATGTAAGGTGCCCGGTGCCATGCAGGACACCCAGTAGATGCTTACTTGGGACTGGTCATGTGGATGCAGCCTTTGTTTGTGTGTGTGTGTGTGTGTTTTAAAGATTTTATTTATTTATTTGACAGAGAGAGACACAGCGAGAGAGGGAACACAAGCAGGGGCAGTGGGAGAGGGAGAAGCAGGCTCCCCGCCAAGCAGGGAGCCCAATGCGGGGCTCGATCCCAGGACCCTGGCATCATGCCCTGAGCCGAAGGCAGACGCTTAACAACTGAGCCACCCAGGTGCTCCTTTTGTGTGTTTTTTAATACATTTTTTAAAAATTTATTTATTTGAGAGAGAGATTGAGAGAACGAGTGGGAGGATGGGCAGAGGGAAAAGCAGACTCCCTGCAGAGCAGGGAGCCCGACACGGGACTCGATCCCAGGACCCTAGGATCATGACCTGACCCAAAGGCAGATGCTTAACTGACTGAACCACCCGGGCACCCTGGACGCAGCCTTTGGACAGTGCTTCATAAAGGGTTGAAATGCAAAGGCCAGTTTAGGAGAATTCGCTTCTGCTCTGAAATGCTGGGCCAAGCACCCCAGGCACCAGTGAAGGACAAAGTCAAGGACATGCCAGGCAGTCCTGGTGGTCAGTGGTAGGGGAGGTTTTAGCAAACCAGGTGCAGAGAACAAGGCCAGGCCGCGAGTGTGCCCCAGGGGGCTCAGTGGACGTGGCAGCATGTCAGGCCCCAGGTAGGGCTGCCAGATTTAGTAAATAACAAGAGGACACTCAGTTAAGCTTGAACTTTGGACAGATGATGCAAAATTGTTTAGTATAGGTATGTTCCATGAAATATCTGGATGGTGGGTGGAGGGAATGTGGGGATAGACTCTCCTTCCCCTTCCTGTTTGCAGGCCCGCCTGGAGATGTTAAAAGATAGACTGACTGGCTGGTTTCCCTAATGGACCTTGTCATGATTCTTTGAAGCCACAGATTGGCTTCAAAAAGATATGATCACCCCCATGGGGATGACTATTATAAGAATAAATACTTCATCCCCAAGCTCTCCTTC
Source organism: Leptonychotes weddellii (assembly GCF_054177405.1). Lineage (NCBI taxonomy): Eukaryota > Metazoa > Chordata > Mammalia > Carnivora > Phocidae > Leptonychotes > Leptonychotes weddellii. The sequence continues at coordinate 108,873,136 of NC_138377.1, forward strand.
TCCTCCAGACAAATGTCATGGGAGTGATCAGAATTCTAAGAGGGACAGAAGAAAAAGAACAATATTGTCATTTTTTTGAGCCACCTGCCTGTCAGGAGACAGGTTGAAGGGCTTGTGAAATATGTTCAGGGTGCAAAGGCAGACCTTCAGTCAGACCACGGGGGCTGATCCTCTCAGCGTGGCCACCTGTGAGCACCTGGCAGGCAGTGGGTCCCGGCTGACCCCTGCTGTGTGGGACAGAGGAAGGCATCTCTGCTGGATGACTGAAGTCTTTGGAAACGGGGCAGGAAGTGATTCCCAGAGAAGGCTGTCACCTACCTGAGTCATCTGTAAGCCTGGGATGTCTCTGACAAGGAGTCACGAGTGAGGGGAGACAGCACAGTTCAGTGGGAAGGTTGTGGCTTGCCTGGCTTTGAGCTGACACTCTCCCTCCATGTGTCACTAACATGCTTGTCATTCAGGAGAATGCTCCAGAATGTTTGGTTTTTATTACAGATGGCGTGAGTGCGGGCATGCTAGTTTGCTTTGGTTTCACGTCAAGCCATGTGGGTTATGTTGCTATATTTTCCATTTAATCAAGCACACAAAATCCGAGTTGACACTGGAAAAAAAAAAAAAAAATCCTAGCTTTGGTTTCACCAACTGGAGCCAAGATCCTTATTAGAGCAATTTATTCAAATGAATATATTTTTTTGCAGGCAAATCATCCCTAGGCCTGAGCAGCTGTCTCTGGTCCTGGCATGTCATGACCCATCTGTGCCACACATTCGTGTTCTGTTCTCAGGGCGCTAGAGAGGGGGTCCTGCCACATTTCATCCCGCCAGGTTTCACTTCACACGTCTCACTCAGCGTCTTCTCTCAGGGGATGGTTGGTGCGGCTTCCAGCCCGTGGCACCGAGAACACCCCTCGGCACTCACCTGCTTCCCTGTTGGCTGGGAAGGACTCAGGTATCCCTGGCTGGTCTCTCTCTGAGGTGCGGCTGGCTACTGTACTTTGGGGAGTGCACAGAAGGATGAAATAGCATCTTCATCTCAGATGCTGGGAGCCCCAAGTCCACGTGGGCCTCTACGATGTTAATTTCAGATGCTGCACCCCATGCTGCCAAGCGCACCCCCGCTTGCCCTTGAGATGAAAATTAGAGTGCCAGATGGGCTCTCCCAAGCCCACCTCTCTGAAAACAACCCTGGCTGTTGATTATGAGACATGGTTGTCATGGTGATGAGTGGAGAAAATGCTGAGACGGAGGAAAGGGTCTAGCCTGTAGAAGCTTTGGAGAGAAATTGTCATTATAAGTGGATCTGAGGCCCTGTATTGCCCATGGGGCCCCATGCCCCGCATTCCAAGGACAGGTATGGGGGCACAGAATCCAGCCTATGCCCCCTGGCCAAGACCTCACCCCGTGGGGGCTGCATCCCCCAGAGGGGCACCTCTTCCATTTGCCAAAGGCACCCAGTGTATGACGAGCAGCAGTCCCAACATTGCCTTTTCCCACAGTGCATCTGGCACCCTGATGAGAGTCTGTTGCCCTACATTCATGGCAGAAAATTTAGATTCCACCCCAAGCTGTAACATTTGTAGAAGCGGTGTTATCTTAGTCCGTTTGGGCTGCTATAACAAAAATACCATAGACGGGGCGGCTTATAAACAACAGACATTTATTTCTCACAGTTGTGGAGGCAGGAAGTCCAAGATCAGGGCCCCAGCAGATCTGGTGTCTGGTGAGGGGCCCTTCCTGGTTCATAGCCAGAGCCTTCTGGCTGTGTCCTCACATGGTGGAGGGGGTGAGGGAGCTCTCTGGGGTCTCTTTTGTAAGGACAGTAATCCTATTCATGAGGGTTGTATCATTACGAGCTCATCTAATCCTAATTATATCCCAAATGTCCCATCTCCTTGGAGGTTAGGCTTTGATATATGAAATTGTTGAGAACATATCCAGTCTATAATAGGTGTCGTTGACCCGTTTTCATCTGTCAGTTGGTTGGTTTGTTTCTTTAGGGTTTTTGGAGATGACTATTGTCCGTCTAGCTTCTAGTAAGGCAGTGCAGGCCTTCAGGAAATGAAGTCTGTGAACTCAGCCTAGGAAAAGTCACCAGACTAGAGCTCTTTCAAACAAGAGGGAAAACACATGTGCTCTAAGCAGACCTCGAAATAACCAAGAATACAAGACAACAGAAGGTTTTCTGGGAGGATGTCGCAAATTTGGGTTTTACTTAAGGTGGATAGGAACAGCATTTGAGGTGAGAGTTCCCATTGTACCCTTTGGGAGATTTTGCCTGGTCTACCTTGGCCACAAAGGGAGGTGCAGAACCAGTGAAGCAGAGGGAAGACTTAACTAGGAGGCTGGGAAAAAAACCTGGCTCCAGGAGGACCCTGGCAGGAGTCATCCCCAAGTCAGGCTCAGCCCTACAAGAAGGGGCACTGTCCACTCGCCTTGGTCAGCACGGGGGTCTACTGGGATGGAGACCCTGGGTGGAACACAGTCCTCTCATCTAGGGCAGGATGGGTTCAGCTCCCAGAAGGAGGTCTAGGAAGGGCAGAGGAGCATGCTAGCAGTCCCAGACCTGCCTGAGCCCCAGAGCCCCACCTTGGAACTTACTGGGGCAGCAGGATGAAGCCAGGGCCCATGTGCATTATCTGAGAGCTCATAGGGCTTGGGGGTAGGGACAGTTCTTCGGGCTTCCAGCAAAGGAAGCAGGGACCAACCAGACATCAGACCCTCCTGGGCCCCAGCAGCACCTCTGCAACCCCTCCATTCCAGGAAAGCCTCATTTCTTCTTGTAGCTTGAGTTCTGATTTCTCTTGGAAGATGGTGATGCCCTCCTTTCTTCCTCTTTGCACAATCTTCCCCATGCTTGAAGCGCAGCCCCACTTTTCCCACCTCCTTCTGAGCCATCCCTGCCCTCCGCACCCCCCCACTGCCTCTGAGGTGCACTAGTGTTTGTAGTCATGGAGGGGACACTCAGCTAGGAATCCTTGGTCTGCTTGGTGTCATCAGTGCCAGGAGGGTGGGCCCATGTCTCTTCATTCTTCTCTAGCCCTCCCAGAGAGATTGAAGGACATCAAGAAACACAACAGTAACAGTCTAGCCAGGGAAGAAGACCAGCAGCGACATCTTGCTATGCCACCTAGACCTGTGGGAACCAATCCGTTATTGCCAACACCTGGAGCCTCAGTCTTGTCAACTGTAAAGCAGGAGTGGAAAGAGTATAACTTACTTATTTCTAAAGAAACACGAGTGTGGTAGATATTTGTATTTATTTGTAAGTATGACTTTTCATTAATGTCATCATTATCATCATCATCATTATATTGTTACTGCTTGATAATTTATTTCCAAAAGTTCTGAAACTTCACATGATGGCTTACTAAAACATCCTTTGGGATTTGTAGAGTGACTTATCTTCTATCCTTCTATTTATCCTCTATCTTCTGGATGGCACAAGGCACCAAATAGAGATACCTAAACTTTAAATTTCGTTAATTAAAATTTTGGTTTGATGTCCTCTTTTTTTTTTTTAATTTTTTTATTCTTATGTTAATCCCCATACATTACATCCTTAGTTTTAGATGTAGTGTTCCATGATTCATTGTTTGTGCATAACACCCAGTGCTCCATGCAGAACGTGC
>NC_138377.1:108877263-108906719 GCF_054177405.1 Leptonychotes weddellii
GCGGCTCCTCCCGGGGGAGGAAGGTGAGTCTCCCCAGATCTGCTGCTTGTTGGGTCCCTGCTGGAGGAGCAGTGGCCCGACTGTGCTGCGGATCATGGTTTATGGCAACCCCGAGCTGAGAGCCCGCGCCTGCGCTCCGCCTCTGCAGCCAGCTTCCCTGCTCCGTTACCTGGGAGTTCTGCCACACTCAGGCACCCCCGGTCTTTCTGTGACCCCGAGGGTCCTGAGACCACACTGTCCCGCGAGGGTTCCACCCCCCGCTTAGCCACCGGAGTGATGTCCCTCAGCGGAGCAGGCTTCTAAATGTTCCGATTTTGTGCTCCGCGTGTCTATCACTTGCCAGAAGCAGCCAACGGAGGCCCCTCCCCTGCCATCTATCCTCCCGAATATCCCCTCGGATTCACTTCTCCGCACGTCCTACCTTCCAGAAAGTGGTTGCTTTTCTGTTCAGAGAGTTGTTGCTATTCTTTTCTTCGATCTCCTGTTGAGTTTGTAGGTGTTCAGAATGGTTTGATCCCTATCCAGCTGAATTCCTGAGAGGAGACGAAATCCAGGTCTCCTACTCCTCCGCCATCTTGCTCCTTATCCTGGTTTGATGTCCTCTTTAAGAGAAGACTTGTGATGTGTCCTTGGAACATTTTGTTTTTTCTAGTAGTAGATTGACTAATTTGCATTAAACTATGAATTCAGGTTTTTTAGAAATATGATTTTGGACATTGTTGCTGGGAATGTAAAATGGTACAGTGGCTGGAAAACAATATGGGGGTTCCTTAAAAATTAAAAATAGAATTATAGTATAATCCTGCAATTCCACTTAAGGGTGTATACCCAGAGAATTGAAACAGGAACTCTAAAAAATATTTGTACCCATGTTCAGAGCAGCATTATTTGCAATAACCAAAGGAGGAAGCAACCCAAATGTCCGTCGATAGATGAATGGATAAATAAAATGTGGTATATACAAACAGTAGAATATTACTCAGTCTTAAAAAGGCAGGAAATTATGACACATGTTACAACATGGATGAACATTGAGGGCATCATGCTAAGTGAAACAAGCCAGTCAGAAAAAGGTAAGATTCTACTTATATGAGGTTCCTAGAGTTGTTAAATTAACAGAGACAACCAGGGTCTGGGGGGAGAGGGTAATGGGAAATTTTGTTTAATGTTAATGTTTAATGCATACATAATTTCAGATGAGCAAGATGAAAAGAATTCTGGAGAGGAATGATGGTGATAGTTGCAGAATGTTAATGTTCTTAATGCCACCAAACTATACACTTAAAGCGGATAAGATGGTAAATTTAATGTTATGTGTGTTTTACCACAATTAAAAAATATTAAATAATAAAATTAGAAAATTTGATTCAGAATATGAAGATGACACAAACAAATGGTAAGACATATCATACTCATAGAATGGAAATTAATGTTGTTAAAGTGTCCATCCTACACAAAGCAATCTACAGATTCAGTGCAATCCCTATCAATATACCAATAGCATTTTTCATAGAGCTAGAACAAATAATCCTAAAATTTGTACATAAACACAAAAGATCCCAAATAGCCAAAGCAGTCTTGAGAAAGAAGAACAAAGCTGAGGTATCACAATCCCAGTGATCAAGATACACTACAAGGCAGTAGTAATCAAAACAGTATGGTACTGGCACAAAAATAGACACACAGATCAATGAAACAGAATAGAAAGTCAAGAAATAAGCCCATGCTTATATGGTCAAGTAATCTGTAATATAGGAGCCAAGAATATACAATGGGAGAAAGATAGTGTCTTCAGTAATGGTGCTGGGAAAGCTGGATGGCTGACTATGCAAAAAAAGTGAAACTGGACCATTTTCTTACGCCATACACAAAAATAAACTCAAAATGAATTAAAGACCTAAATGTGAGACCTGAAGCCATAAAAATTCTAGAGGAGAACACAGGCAGTAATTTCTTTGGCATTGGTCATAGGAACATTTTTCCAGATACGTCTTCTGAGGCAAGGGAAACAAAAGCAAAAATAAACTGTTGGGACTTCATCAAAATGAAAAGTTTTTGCCCAGCAAAGGAAACCGTCAACAAAACAAAAAGACAACCTACTGAATAGCAGAAGGTATTTAAAAATGACATACCCAATAAGGAGTTAATATCTAAAATATATATAAAATTATGCAACTCAACACTAAAAGAAAAACCATATTAAAAAATGGCAGAGACATGAATAGACACTTTTCCAAAGAAGGGCATACAGATGGCCAACAGACACATGAAAAAATGTCCACTATCACTCAGCATCAGGAAAATACAAATCAAAACTACAATGGGAGGTATCACCTCACATGTGTCAGAATGGCTAAAGTAAAAAAGATAAGAAATAACAAGCATTGGTGAGGATGTGGAGAAAGGGAATTCTTTTGCACTGATGGTGGAAATGTAAGTTGGTGCAGCCACTGTGGAAAACAGTATGGGGGGATTCCTCAAAAAATTAAAAAATAGAACTACCATATAATTCAGTAATTCCACTGCTGGGTGTTTACCCAAAGAAAACAAAAACACTAATTTGAAAAGATATATGCACCCCTATGTTTATTGTAGCATTATTTGCAATAGCCAAGATACGGAAGCAGCCCAAGTGTCCATTAATAGAAAAATGGAGAAAGAAGATGTGGCATATACACACACACACACAATGGAACATAGCTCAGCCATAAAAAAAGTATGAGATATTGCCATTTACAACAACATGGATGGACCTGGAGGGTATTATGCTAAGTGAAATAAGCCAGACAGAGAAAGACAAATACCATATGGTTTCACTTATATGTGCAATCTAAAAGACAGAATAGACGAACAAACAAACAAACAAACAGACTCATAAATATAGAGAACAAACTGGTGGTTTCCAGAGGGTAATGGGAGGGGGGGTGGGGGGTGATGGGCAAAATAGGGGAAGGGGATTAAGGGGTACAAACATCCAGTTATAAAATAAGTCACAGAGTTGAAAAGTACAGCACAGGAATATAGTCAATAATATTGTAATAATGTTATGTGGTGACAGATGGTAAAAAAAAGAGAAAATATGACTTAAAAACATTTTATAAATATAAAAGAATACATGTTAATTGCAGAAGAGTTGAAATTATGTCTGTATGTGCACATATATATATACACACACATACTTACATACACATGCATTTCATAAAATTGTATCATATTGTATCTTGGTTTATTTCTCTAACATATAAAAGCACCATCTTCATCTTTCACTTCCTGGTTTCCAGGTGTGCAATGGCTTGGAGCAGCCGAGGAAGCAGCAACGCTCTGATCTCAATGGACCCGTGGACAATAACAATACCCCAGAGGTAATTTTTTCCAAGGATAAGAGTTGTGGCCTAAGGTCCTAGTATTGGAGCTACCCATGCCATCATGGTCTGCTCACCCTTTCCGCCATGTTCTCATCCCAGCCAGTGCCTTGGAAGTGGGGATTCAGTCAAGCAAAGTTGGGTGTCCCTGTAGGAGAAGGAAGAAAAGGTTCTTTCCTGCTGATTCAGGCTTATACCACTGTGTGTTCATGTGTTTCCAGTGGCGTGTGTGTGGGGTTCATTTGTGCTCCCTGGTTTGACAAAGCTCATTCTACTCCATTATCTGACAGTTATATTCTAAGTTAGGGTTACTCAACAATGGCAGCATTGACATTTGGGCCAGAACATTCTTTGTTGTGAAGGGCTGTCTTTTCCGCTAAAGGATGTTTAGAAGCATCTCTTTTTTTTTTTTTTAAAGATTTTATTTATTTATTCATGAGAGACAGAGAGAGAGAGAGAGAGGCAGAGGGAGAAGCAGGCTCCCAAGGAGCAGAGAGCCCGATGCGGGACTCGATCCCAGGACCCTGGGATCATGACCTGAGCCGAAGGCAGACGCTTAACCATCTGAGCCACCCAGGCGCCCTAGAAGCATCTCTTTAAGGTCGGGGACTCAGTTTCCTCTCAGCCTCCCAGCTCTCCCATGATCCTGCTGGTTTTTAAAGTTCCAGGCTTTAAGTACTGCTGGTTGTAAGAACTCATGAAATAGGTCCCTCTGGTTTTCAAAGCCGAATGTTATGGGGATTTGTCTTCCCCGTGCAGGCTCACTGGTGTGAAAATCTGTTTCTCTCCCCTCTCCAAGCACATGGCATTCCCCCTCCCTCAGACAGTTCCACAGGTCCATTTAGCTCTTGACCATGTATCTGCCCTTCCTCTCCTCTTCCGTGTGTCCTCTTGTCTGTATTTAGCTGTGGAGTTTGTTGTGCCAGTCTTGGGTGGTTTCCTGGATTACACACACTAATGTGGCTGTTATCTAGTTGTAGGCCAGAGCTGTGACACATGACCAGTGCCCTGGACTTCAGGGTTGGCTAGAGGATCAAGTATTTGGCTTTCCAGGAAGGCAGGGGAGAATCATTGGTTGTATGGTCTCTAGGCTCCCTTCTAGCAGACATGCAAATCTGGGGGTCCCTATGTTTTAGATGATGGCCTTTTGTACCCCAAGTTGTCCCATGGGAATGGATTCCATGTGTCCTGCCTAAACACCATGGTGCCTGAATGCCATTAGTTTGCTTTCTGGAGCTGACTTCTTAGGAACATCAGACACTCAGTGGGGTTTAGCTTTTCACATACGGTACTCTTCTTAGTCTAGATCTTTCAGGCCATCTACTTACAACTGTCATGTGTTTGTTTTGTTTTGTTTTTCATATTTCCTAACAGACGAAGAAGGTGGCATCATTTCCAAGTTTTGTGGCTGGTAAGTGACCTTGAATTTTCTCTTAGAGAACAGTTGCATTTTTCTCTCAAAGCAAATGGTATTTTTACTTTTGGTTTTCTCCTGCAAAGCTTGTGTAGAAAGCACACCTTCGAGGTAAAAACAGTGTTACGATAAGCAAAGGTGCTCAGGCATTTGGTTGTTGGAACACTTTGTAAGCGCATATTGGTATGGAGGGAGGTGGTTCAGTTGATTATCGATCGGGTTAAAAATTGAAATGTGTCTGTATAAGCAACTGATTATGATCTAACACTTTTGATTAGGGTGGATATAACTGCATCCAAATACAGGCTGTTACTCCTTTATCACACTTCATTTCCCTCCATTCTCCTGTCTTTTTTGAGGGGGTTAATATTGGATTTCAGCATTCAGTGTTGAGCCAACTTTGCACCATCTGACTAGTCTCAGGGAAGCTTGGGCTGCTCCTTTCCAAGGTCCTCCAACAACACCATAAAGAGCCTCTTAAATAGGATCTTTCTTTAGCCAGGAGGCTGTTTCCTGCTGTTGCTAGTGTTACAATAAAAAGTGTGGATTTTATTACTTCTTGCAGTAAGCTGGTAATTAATTTTTATGAGTATTTATGGGAATAAGGTAAATCAGTCATCAGAGATAAATAACTTTAGAACCTTTCCTACCCTGGTTTTCCTTTTTAGTAAAAAGCGGACATCTAGGAAACCAAGGCCCCCAAATATCCTTTCAAGGGACTAGTTTGAATCAGGCTAACCCAATTCAAACTGGTTGAAAATGAATTGAGTGGCTCAACACAATTTTGGCGTGTTCAACATTATATTGGCTCAGTGTTGCTCAAACTAGATTAAAAACAGTTTCGAACTGTTGGAATCCATGTTATACAGTTCAAATACACTTGAGTCCATTTTGACCAACTCAAGCAGGCTGAAATGGGTTTTGCCCAGCTGTTTACATGTGGTGCTTAATGGTTAAAACTGGATCAAACTGGTTTTCATCAGGTCACAATAGGTTATAATAATTCCAATCCAATTGGCTAGGTTTAGTTTTTTTCAGGACCTAATGATTGGCCGGAAGAGACAACACCCACTCCATGCCCCCATGGTAGGGTTGATTAGGTTCCTGATTCAGAGGACTCGACATCTCATAAATAGGGAAGATGCACCACTTTCCTGGGTGATCAGAATGTCAGGATGGCGTGTACCAGTCACACCGTTCCAGTGAGGTGGGCTCTTGTGGATCCAAGCAGCTCATTTTTCAAAGTATCATGGTGTCATGTGGGTATAACTCCCTCAAACTGCCTAGGGGAATGATTTGGACATTAGACTCCCCTGGCTCTTGAGTCAGCCCCCTAACTGGAGGGGAGGGCCATGGAGAAGGACCAGGAAGGAGTATCCATGCCTAGGTGCTCTGAGAAGTACCTCTCACTTGCAGCATTCCAGAAGACTCAACTTCTCTGAACCAGCTTAGACTGTTCTAAACCAAATCAAAACAAAGTCGGATGCCTCAAACCAGTTCCAATGGGCTAAAGCTGCTTGTGACCAGCTCAAACCAGTGTGGATAGCCTTAATCTAGAATTTCCTGGGGCAGCTCAGTTGGTTGAGCGTCTGACCCTTGGTTTCAGCTCAGGTCATGGTTTCAGGGGCCTGGGATCGAGCCCCATGTCTGGCTTCACGCTCAGCAGGGAGTCTGCTTGAGACGCTCTCTCTTCCTCTGCCCCTCCCCCGGCTGGCTGTCTCTCTTTCTAAAATCAATGAATAAATCTTTAAAAAAAAAAAAAAAAAAGAATCTCCTGTTAGGCACACTCATGGAGTGATTGTCGGAGATACTGGCCCCTGAGAACATGAGGGTCTTAAACCGGGATGGCTCCACACACCCTCCTTGAGGGGTGTTTCATACCCTCAGGCTCCTGCCTAGCTCCTGGACGGCTGTGTGGACACTCACAGAAGAGTCCAACTAGCAAACTGCAGTTCCTGCCTTATTCCTTCTGAGGAAGCAGCCCCATGTCTACTTGAACTTAGGAGACCTTGTGAATCTGAATGTTGAGTTGAACCTGAAAAGACCTTGAAGACCAACTCAATAGCCTTCTCCTTGTCCCTCATTGGTCAGAGCTGTGACACATGACCAGTGCCCTGGACTTCAGGGTTGGCTGGAGGATCAAGTATTTGGCTTTCCAGGAAGGCAGGGGAGAAAGTCTGGAGACGAGTGTTGAGGGAGCAAGCCCCCCAGTGCCTGCTGTACCGCATCCATCCAGCGAGCATTTCAAGGGTGGGGGAGCCCCCAGGGCTTGTTCAGTCCTCCAGCTGACAGTCTGAAATGCTGAGAAGGCCCGGGATAACTGTGATGGGGAAGCAGGCCTTCCTCCTCATCTGGGTCTGAGAGATCACACTGGAGGAAAACCTCCTTGGGGTTTTAAGGAGGGATGGCTCTCTGTCCCAGCACATGCTTTATTTCACAAACCTAATAACTGTTAATAATAATGAAAGATAATAGTAATAGTCAAAGGGACACCGTCTTAACATTTATTGGGCGCTGAGTGTGTGCCAATCCCAGGGATGTGAGCCGTGCACCTACTTCATGTCAGCCACCACAGGAGGGGCAGATGCTTCCCCCATTCTATAGGTTAGGGAAAGTGAGGTTCAAGTAATTCATCTGAGGTCTGATGGCTGGTGCTCTTAGACCCATATCTGGGTACTTTGCAGCATGAGCTCCTCACCAGATGGTTTCCTACCTCCTTAACACGCCTTCGTATACCACCACCACCAATAATGAGGCCAGGGAATTCTTATTGGGTGCTTCTGTTGAGCAGGCACTCTTCTTAAATATACTATCTCAGTGGTCCTCCTAACAACACTAAGAGGTAGATGGTGTTACAGATGAGTAAACTGAGGCTTAGAGAGGGTGAGTCATTTACTCAAGGTCACCAAGGATTGGAACCCAGGTGGGAGTCTGAGCTCATTGTCCCCATACTAGACTGCTGAGCAACCCTCAGCATGCAGCAGGTGAAAAAAAGCCTTTCACCTGGAGAAGACACATGGTTCAGATTCCAGGGAGTCCACAGGAGGAAAACCTTCCAGAAGTCAGAGTTGTTGGTCTCTCTCAGACTCAGAGTTGCAGCCCTTTCTCATCAGAGGCACCTGAGGGATGAGGCCCCCATGACTACCATCTGTAGGAGAACACTCCAGGATCCATTGACCCCCCTTGGCCCCTCTCTGACTGGGAAGGTTGACACCACAGAGTAAACCTTGTAAAAGGGTCTTTTGAACAGAGGACTCACCACCTTCCCTGCGGGGAGGAATTGTAGAGTGGTGAGGAATGGTGGGACCCGCAGGATGTCCCCTTACTGCGGGACATGGAGGTTGGCAGTGGCATGAGTCCAAGTGGACCAGATGGTTGTCCACCTCTGAATGAGTCTATGTAAAAGTCTAGCTTTTCCATAAAACCAGAAATGGGTTCATTAAAACCAGAAGTTTGGTGCTGGTCCCAAGCAGTGGAGCCTAATATTGTCGGCTTCAGAACAAAACCACAAAGGCTGATAGATAGAATTCTGCTCCTCACACTGTTCTAATCCAACAGCCAAAGCTCGTGCAAGATGTCCTGAAACATGCCCCACCCCACCAACAGCTCTAGCCTTGTGCTAGAATGTGGCTTGTCCTCAAGTGTCAGGGCCCTGGGATCCCTTACGACCTGTCTCTACTTTGAAACTACCCACCTGTGAGAACGTGGGCCCCCCATCCCTGCCAAGCTTGCTTGTCACACCTTCCTTCTCTTGGGGGGTCCTCACAATGATAAAGCCACTTGGTTATTTTCATGCAGTGGATGCTTACGATCTGTTTTGTTTTCTAAATTCCACATATGAGTGAAATCGTATGGTATTTGTCTTTCTCTGACTTAAAATGGGCAGTTGGGGTGAACCTGTTTAGATGAGACTCCTAAATTGAAGGCCGCTCACATCTCTTCCACTTCAGCCTGTCAGAGGGGCCAGGCTCCTGAGCCACAGAGCAGGCAAGCCTAAGGGGATGGGTGGGCATGGGTCTGGGGTGCTGTTGGCAGGAGGACTGGAGTAAGGTAAATCCTGGGGACCAGCAGGGCCCAGAGCATTCCAAAGGGAGGTTATGAAAACCAAAATGACTTTCCTTTCTTACAGTGTTTGATCTTGTCCAAATGGAGTCGTGAATAGGGATTAGACAGATTTTAAAATAGGAATTTTTATTCACTAGAGGTTTAAGATATTTCTGAGTAGTTCTTAGAACAAGCCAGAAGCCATAAGAATTAAAAATGCATTCTACCCTGGAAATCCTTATTTCCCTTCTCTATCTGCACATCCCTGTACTTTTCCCTTTTCTGCCTGCACATCCCAGACCCCTGATCCCTCTCTCTGCAATAGAAGCTGCTGTTGAGTCTCTTGTGAATCCTTCCAGAAATTTCTTGGACATATACAAAACTATAGACCCTTTTCTTAAAGTAGACATTACACTTGGACACATGGGTCTGTACTTTGCTTTTTCATTTCTTGGTACCTCTTAGAGATAAGCTACTATAGAGCCACCTAATTATTAAGTGGCTGCCCAGGATTCAGGTTCGTGGACATATGATGGCTATTAATCAGTCCCCTGTGGACTACTTGGTTGCTTCTGGTCAGTGCAGCAGTGAGCAGCCTCATGGATGTGTCTCTGTGTTCATGTGTGTGTTCCTTCACAGAAGGTGTTCCTAGATAGAGCAGGGTTGCAGGCCAGCCACACGCTGACTTGGGTAGATAATGGCCCAAGAGGGAGACGGGTTATACCACCCTCAGCTGTGTGTGAGAGTGTTGCTTCACCAACACTGTGAGCCATCCATCCGTTGGGTTGTAGCCGGGCCAATGGATGAAAGTGATTTTACACACATATCTTCATCGGAAGTGAAGCCAAATGCTGTTTCATGTGTTTACAAGCCATTTTTATTTATGTTCCTATACATTGTCTGTTTATTTCCTTTGCCCACTCTTCTGTTGGATTTTTGGTGTTTCTTACTGATTTGCACTGTTCTTTACATATGAAGGAAATTTGCCCTTTGATTTATATTGTAAAAGTTTTCCCCAAGCTACCATCATCTTTTGATATTTTTGCATTTTTAAAGTTTTCATTTACATCCCAGTTTGCTCACATACAGTGTTATGGGTTTCAGGTGTATAATATAGTGATTCAACACTTCCATACATCACCCGGTGCTCATCACAAGTGCATTCCTTCATCCCTATCACCTATTTCCCCCATCCCCTCTCCAACCTCCCCTCTGGTAACTATCAGTTTGTTCTCTATAGTTAAGAGTCTGTTTCTTGGTTTGCCTTTCTCTCTTTTTTTCCCTTTGCTCATCTGTTTTGTTTTCTAAATTCCACATATGAGTGAAATCATATGATATTTGTCTTTCTCTGACTGACTTATTTCACTTAGCATAATACTCTCTAGCTCCATCTACGTCCTTGCAAATGACAAGATTTCATTCTTTATTATGGCTGAATAATATTCCTGTGTGTATGTGTGTGTGTGCGTGCACTTCCTCTTCTTTATCCATTCATCAGTTGATGGACATAGTTTGGCTATTATAGATAATGCTGCTACAAACATTGGGGTACATGTATCCCCTTGAATTAGTATTTTTGTATTCTTTATGTTGGTACCCAGTAGTGCAATTGCTGGGTTGTAGAATAGTTCCATTTTTAACTTTTTGAGGAACTTCCATATTTTTCCTTTGCTGAAAAATACATTTTATTTTATTATTATTATTTTTTAGATAGAGAATGTGAGAATGAGCATGAGTTGGGGGGAGGGACAAAGGGAGAATGAGAGAATCTTAAGCAGGCTCCATGCTCAGCGCAGAGGCCCATGTGGGGCTCAATCTCATGACCTGAGCCAAAATCAAGAGTCGGTCACTCAACCAACTGAGCCACCTGGGTGCCCCTCCATATTTTTACTTTGCTGAATATTTTATGTAGTCAACTGTATTCATCTTTTTCCTTTGAAGTTACTAGGTTTTTGAGATTAGTATGACCTTTACACTCTTTTTTTTTTAAGATTTTATTTATATATTTAGAGAGAGCATGCGGGAGTGGGAGGAGGGGCAGAGGGAGAGGGAGAGACAGCACCTCAAGCAGACTCCATGCTGAGCGTGGAGCCAGTTGCAGGGCTCGATCCCATGACCCCAAGACCACGATCTGAGCTGAAATCAAGATTTGGACACTCAGCCAACTGAGTCACCCAGGCACCCCAACCTTGACACTCTTACCATTATTTTTTTTCCTTCTAGAACTTTTATGATTTTATTCGAATGAATTCCATATTTAATTTATCTGGAATTTATGTTGGTATATGGGTCCAGAAAGAATTACATTTTAAGCATTTTCTTCCAAACAGCTAACCATTTGTGCCAAAACTATTCCATGAATTCTTCCCTCTCTGATTTGAAATGCTGCCTTTATCACATAATACATTGTCATTTACACCTAGGTCTGTTTCTGGGTCTCCATTGAGGTTCCAGAACCAAGCTGCTTTATGTAACTGGGGATTTATAGTGCATTTTACTACCCGGAAGGCTAATGTCTGCCTTCTGTCACCGTCATTCCTGTTCAGAACTTCCCTGGATCCTCTTATGTATTTATTTTTCCATAGAACCTTTAGAATTAGCTTATCAGTTACACAATAAAAATTCCTATTGGCATTTTTATTTGACATGCATTACATTTATCTTTATGTTAGTGTATGGAATGGAAGAAGCCTCTATTTGAAACCCCGGTTGGGAAATCTAGGCCCTGCTGGATCTCTCTGTCTCTGGCCAACAGCCTCATAAGTGAACTTGGAAGTGGAGCCTCCCCTGTTCTAAATGGCTGCAGCCTTGGGAGAGTCCCTTGAGCCAGAAGCGCTCAGCTCAGCTGCACCTGGATCCCCCTGCCCACAGACACTAATAAATACTTCTTGTTTTCAACTGTAAAGTTTTGGGATAATTTGTTATGCATGTATATAGATAACTAATATCCTATATGTTTTTAAGATAAAGCGTGTCATGATTCATACTGATTTTAAGATAAAATGCATCACGATTCATATTGTCAGGACTATAGGGTTTTTACATTCGTACCTTTTTCCTATGCTCCAAATCCCCATCCTCGAGGACACCAACGTAATTCTGCATTTGTTTTATTCCATCAATCATACAATAGTCTCAGAATAACAAGACCAAAATCACCAAGGACATATGATTATTACAGATACAATTCAAGATTCATTTGCATTGACTTTGGTCTTCAGAGGATAACCCAGGAGGGATGGACTGTCAAATTACTGTGTTTTAAAATCATTCAGAATAGTTCTCTTCATTACCATGTCACTACTGCATACACGTTTAGATGCATTTTTTTTCTTTAGGAATTTTTTTCATTGAATTTTGTTTTATAATTATATAAAATACTTACATGGTTCTGAAGCCAAGTATAGAAAACAGGGTGTATGCAAAGGCGTCTAATTTCTCACCCCGTTACCCGGCCTCCCAAATCCTTTCCTCCTGCTAGAGATAACCAGTTTTAACATTTCACATATTTTTAGTATCTTAGGTGAATCTTCCCCCTTTTTAGATAAATGGTAATGAGTTAAAACCCTTTTCTCCATCTTCCTTTTTTAAAAAAAGATTTTATTTATTTATTTGACAGAGAGAGAGAGCACAAGCAGGGGGACGGTAGCAGAGGGAGAGGGAGAAACAGGTTCCCCACCAAGCAGGGAGCCCAATACTATATGGGGCTCTATCCCAGGACCCTGGTTCATGACCCGAGCCGAAGGCAGATGCTTAACCCACTGAGCCACTCAGGCGCCCTCCATCTTCCTTTTTACACTTAACACTAACCCCTGGAGATTATGCCAGAGTTCTACACAATGCAGGGCAGTACGTGGAAGTGCTCTGTGCTGTTCGGACACCCGCTGTGTAGTTGGATGTCCTCTGTGCAGGAACATTTGGCTGGTTTCCAGGGTTTTGCTCTTAGAAATAGTGCTGCAGTGAGCAGCTTTATGCCTGTGCCTTTTCCTATTTTTGGCCAGTTTTTGTATTCATTCTGCTCTTTCTCCCAGGTCCAAGGTTATGCTTAGGACCCGCCTTGGGCAAATCTGTCCACTGTACTGAGCTTGGCATTGACCTTCCTTGACTCTTTCTCTTCCTCCCAGCAGCCGGTGACTTTATCTTGCTTGTTGGGTGTCTAATATTCCACACTGTGGAACTTTCAGATCTTTCCTTCAGTGATGACCCAACCTGTCCTGCACCCCCAGGCAGGGCCTCTCCCCAGTTAATGTTCTGAGGCTCTGGTTTCTCAGACAGCATCTTCTCTTCTATAGCAGGCTCCTTATTAGGGTCGCCTTTAACAGGGGCTTCCTGGAGGCACGGCTCAGCCCACGGCAGCGTCGGCCGCCTGGCTCTGGGACAGTCTGGTGTGGTGGCCATGGGGGGTGGCATTCAGGGCAGCTGGAGCCCTGCCAGAGCCCAGAGACCACGCCCCAGATCTGCTGGTCGAAGGTCTGACCTGAGGTCCAATTTCACGACTCAGATTCATCTCCTCCTGCCTCCTCACCTACTCTTGACACACCCTCTCTTCCCTGTGCTCATTTCGGTGGCTTGCCTGGCGCGTGGCCTTGGCACTGTGCCTGCTCTGAGCCCCTGCTCCCTGTCCTGTCCCCTCAGAGCTGTGGCCCCTCCTCCCAGCTGAGACCAGGTCCCGCTCTGCACTTTTGAACCTCACCTGCACTGATGTGTGTGTTTTCTCTCCTGTATCTTCTGCTGGCTTCTGAGAGCATCTGTCCCAGCCTGCATGTGTCCATCACATGCAGCCAGCTCTCTACTTTCCTCTTCTAAACTAGACTTTGGGAACGGTCGCTTCATTCCACGCACCTCCCCTACACGCCGAAGCCCTCTGGCTGGTTCTCTGGGATCACTGCTGGCTTCCTGGTCACTGTGCGCCAGGCATGTGAGGGCTCCTTTCTCCTCCTGCCAGCGTGGGCACCCCCTGGGCACAGGGTGCTGCAGCTCAGCAGAGCTGGGTCCTGGGACCCCTCCCCACCCAGCCGCCCCGCACCCCCCCCCCGATGATTCTTCTATGTCTGCAGCTTCACCTGGCACTGACGCGTGCTTTATCAGGACCCCTGAGTCCAGCTGTCTCCTGAACTCCTTTGGAAGTCTCCCAGGTTCCTGCATCTAGACTCGCCCAGAATCCCCATCCTCAAGGCCAGCCCCCTCCCAACGTACCCTCCCCATAGCTGCAGCTTTGTCCGTCCAGTGGTACAACCTGCTTTCCAGCACTCCTCCTGTGGAATTGAAGCTCCAGAGTGGATGGATCCAGTCTGTCGCTGTCTCTCGGGTACCATCATCGCCCTGGTCCACACCATCACCATCACCACCACCACCATCATCATCACTCACTCACTTGCTAGGATAGCTGCAGTAGCCTCCCAGATGCTCTCCCTTCTTCCCCTCTGTGGTTTGCCTCTCTGCAGCCAGAGTTGCTTTCTAAAGACAGGTCGGGCCACTTCCCTGCAATGACAGTCCATGGTGTAGCCCCAGGAGCCTCCCCTCTGACCAGCATTCTCTCTGTGGCCTCAGCTTGTTCCAAACGCTGGCCCACCCCATGCACCTGGGCAGTTTGCACATTTTGGAGCTTTTGAAAGGTGCTGTACTCTGTCACCCCAGGGCCTTTGCACCTGCTCTTGCCTGAGCCTGGAAAGCTCTCTTCTCCTTTCCCTCTGTGGTTTTTGGATTCCTTTGCATCCTTTGGTCCTCAGCTCAGAGAGCAGCTGCCCCCAGATTCTTCTCAAGGGCAGACTTCCCTGTTGCTTCTTCACTGGCGCAGTGTCCTTCCTTCATGGCATTCACCATGTGCCATCTTGATGCATTTATTTGGGGACTGTGGAACTAATGTCAGCCTGTGAGCTCCATGTTTTCTGTCCTCGTGTGAGGGCTCAAAAATCCTTATTAGTACCTGAATCAGTGGTGGTGGTCTTGTGCAAAGTCATTTGACCCCATGGGAACTGTCCTTATTTATAAAATTGGATCATTGAGATCTGCTTCACGAGGTGGTTGAGGACCGAGTAGAACTAGACCTTTGTTACATGCAGAGGTCTGGTGTGTCAGGGCTGGGGGCTGTACTCAGCGACCTCTCGGATGCACACTCATACGCCCGTCCTCAAATGTGCTCTGGCTCCACCCAGCCGTCCCCCCCCCCGCCACACACACACACCAGACATGGAGAAGCAGGCACACGTCTTGGAATTAATGAGATCACCTGGATCCAGACCACTTGTGGGAAGCCTCTGTCCACCACCCACCTTTAGGATAATTCCCCCAAAGATGTCAGGGACAGGGGCTCCAAGGCATGACTCTGTGGGACCTCCCACCCCTTCCCTGCTCAGAGAGGTCTGCAGGGCTGAGATTTTCTGACAGACGTTTCAAATGGAGGCTTCCTCCAGGAGGAAGGAGCCTGGCGCACCCTATTCTTCATGTCCAAACTGTGCAGATACGTTCTGCATACTGATGTTTGTACGATCCATATCACTAGAAAACAAAAAGGAGAGATCGCTCTCTGCAGACGTAGGATCGCCTTTAAGCCTGTCTTTATTCTTTTGTCGTTCTGTCTCCCTCTGGTGGTCTTGGCATAAGGTTAGTTCAAGAGTTGAGCCAAATAAGAACAATTTATGCCCAGACATGGAGGACCAGCTGCTGTAGTATTGTCATGAAGCTGTTAGATTTTTGGTTCTGAATTTCATGATTGGAGTCGAGCGCGGTGTCTGTGAGCCTGAAATACCCGCCTCCCCACGCCGACCACTCTCCTCTGCTTCCTAATAAGTGTGCAGGTGGGAGTGGGTCTGACAGGCAGGCAGGATGCTGGAGGTACCGTTTTTGTTTTGTATTGTTTCCTTTTTGAGAAAAAGAACAAGGCGGGAATGACAAGAACCTCTGGCAGAGATGGGCGGCCGAGGTGGGCATCTTTTGGAGTTGTAACAAAGACCGAATCTTCCACTGGCCTCTTCCCAGGGAGCAGGCGTCCATGGGTGCTGGTGGTGGGCCCCACTGCCCGGGATGGGGTGCCCCTCACACACAGGAGTCTGTGCCCCCAGATCTGGTGGGACTCACTCCGGGGAGGGGGGAGTTGGGGCCAGCTTTTAACATATCTACTCAGGGACATAGATTGAAACAGGATACAAATTTCAGAAAGGTCTGGCGAGCTGCCCAAGGTCACCCTGGGAAGTGGCAAGGAGAAAGGCAAAGGACAGTGGCCTCAGAGGGTAGGAATCCATTCAAAAGGCAAGGCCTAACCTCCCACCCCCAGGGACGGGTTCCACGGACTGCCGTTCGACTCCTACCCCACAGTTAGGGTGTGAGGACCCTTGGCCGGCGCCCAGGCCGTGGGTGCTGGCTGAGGGTGTGGGCGGTGTGGGCGAGCAGTTACCCAGGGCGGCTGGGACCACTCGGACCACTCGGACTTTCCTGCAGAACACAGCGGCACCATCTACCGGTCAGTAATGGTCACTGCAGGGAGGACGGGCGGCTGGGGCCCTGCTGTGGGGTGACAATCAGCAAATCATAGGCACTTGGAACCACACTCACTGGAGAGAATGAGGCCTGAGGGGAAGATGGCTGAAGATAGTGAAAATGGACACACTTCAGTCAGAAGCCCTGAGGGGCAGGGTGCCACCTGCCTTCCCCTAGCTGGTGACAGGTGCCAGGGGGCCCGCCGTGCACACCTGGGCTGCTGATGGATGGGCAGGGAGGGGATCCTCCCTCCACGCCCTTCCCCATTCTGCAGCCATCCCCCTCCCATCCCCTACTCCCCTCCCTTGGTGCCGCCAGCCCTGGCCAGCTGGAGGGGGGTTGACCTCTCCAGAGCGAGGACGAAGTGCCTGAGATGGAAGGAGCAGCCAGGAGTCTTGCCCCTGGGACATGGGGCTTTGTAAAGAGCCAGCTCCGCCTGAGAAAACAGGCGCTGGCCTGGCCTCTCAGCGGGCTTTGCTCCTAAGATGACAGGGGAGTGGGGGAGTGCTTGTGTGCTGGAGATCAGGTTTGTCCAGAGGGGTGCTCTTCAGGTGACTGGGGTGTGTGTGTGATGCAGATTCCCAGAAGCCACTCCGGGTCCACTGAGGCAGAATTTCTCCGATGGGATTGGGGCCTCTGCAGGCTCCTTGGGCTCTGAACACGATTCCAGACACAGAGGAGCTGCTTGGGATCTTCTTCTGTCCCTCCTTCCCTGACTTCAGCTTCAGGTGTTTTAAATGACCTGCTACCTCCCACTGCCCCACGGGGTACTGGGTTTGGAAGAGGTTTGCACTACTTTGTGCCTGCAGTGGGGGGAGTCCCCACATTGGTGATGGTGGAGGCCGCCATCCAGGATGTGGCTGCCTTTGGGTCTGGCCCCTGCTTTGTCCCTTAATATCAGCATGACTATGGCGTCCCGTTGTCATCTGAGCCTCAGTGAGCTGTCACGCCGTGTGCCCACAGGCCATGTGAGTGCACTCACCGGCCTCGGACCGGGCTGGGACAGGACTGGGACTAAGGCAAGGAGGTGCCCTCTCTCTAAAATACTCATGAGTATTTTATTTTATTTATTTATTTATTTTATTTTTTTTTAAAGATTTTATTTATTTGAGAGAGAGAATGAGATAGAGAGAGCACATGAGAGGGGGGAGGGTCAGAGGGAGAAGCAGACTCCCTGCCGAGCAGGGAGCCCGATGCGGGACTCGATCCCGGGACTCCAGGATCATGACCTGAGCCGAAGGCAGTCGCTTAACCAACTGAGCCACCCAGGCGCCCCACTCATGAGTATTTTAATATTGCAACAAGCATTTGGGGTATCCGTGAGGGGCGGAGGGGGGAACGGACTGTCGCTCCCAATTCTGTACTTTATATGCTTTTAGCATTTATGAAGCTCATCCTATTAATCTTAGCTTTGCGAAAACCCTATGGAGATAGAAATCAGGAGTTCCCCTTCACCCCATTTCGCTGGTGAGTAAATTGAGCCACCCCCCAAAAAGAGAGAGAGAGATGACTATCCCAAGCGCACAAAGCCTTTTCGAGCAGGGCAGGTGGAAGAGCTCAGACTCTGGCCGTGTCCCTGGATCCCTGGGCAGGCTTTGTGGGACCCTGGAGGGCTGTCCCCACCTCCCTTCAGACATTCGGGACCCTGAGAGGGTCCCAAAAATACACTCCTTTTCAGGTATCTCCTTTTGCATTATTTGGGTCTGTGCTCACCTTGGCTTCTGAGAGCGGCCTTCCCTTTCCTCATCAGATCCGAATGCGTCCCTGTCCCCCCTCACACCAGGTTTGCTTCCTGCCTCTTAGTTCTCATTGTCTGAAAAGACCTTGTTGGCTTTGTTTACCCAACTCTCTGAGAGAGGGCACCTCCTTGCCTTAGTCCCAGGCCTGTCCCAGCCCCCATGGACTGTCCCTCAACGTTTACGGGTGGAAGGGGGAGGGGCAGGTGCCTTCCCTCTCTGCAGAATTGGGAGGGACAGTCCGTTTCCCCCTCCGCCCCTCACAGATACCCCAAATGCTTGTTGCAATATTAAAATACTCGTGACAGTGGTAAATGGCTTGCTGAGCCCTTCTCCGTGCCTGGTCCACTGCTAAACTCTGTCCCTGCCCTCACTGCATCCTGCGTGGGCCCTGGGGTGAGCGGTCCCAGGGTCAGAAGCCTGGGGAGTTGCAGGCTCTGAAGTGGGGCCCCTCTCCTGGTTGGCACTTCTTGTCTTCGGTCCTCTGAGAGGCCTGCCTGCAGCGGTGGGCTCCCCGTCGCTCCCCCCCATGAGGGTGCAGAAGCTGGTCACAGAGCAGGGCCACACTCCGGGGGTGCGTGGTGCCGGGCCCCCTGCTGCCAGGATGACCTTCCTCTGGGGTCTCAGCACGGGCTTCGGAACTCCTCTTTCTCTTGTTTGGGCTTGTGGTAATAGAGGGGCTTTATTCCCGTGATAATGTGAAGTGCCTGCCCGTGGAAAGCACCTCATTGTATCTGCAGGCCCTGGTGCCGTGGTGGGCACTCCGTCTCGAATCCCCAGTGGGGGCACAGGCCCAGTTCAGAGGTGTGGCTCTGTGGGGTCGGGGCCACGACCACTGCCCCTGTGTGAGAAGCTCTGCAGACACTCACGTGTACCTACATGGGTGTGTGTGCTTGAGCATGCGTGTACGTGGGTGGGGGGGGTGAGGGCTTGTGGACCCATGATGGACTCGGTGAGGTGAGAGGCTCTGGGAGGAGCCCTCAGAGTCTACGGCACTGAGGTCCCCCCACCCCGGTACCTGCGGGTCCCACCAGAGCCAGCACCGACTGGAGGCCAGACTGAGTGGTCTGGGAGGCTGGGTAGGCCAGGCTACAAGAGAAGGCCCCATTATCCCACACGGCCGCTTGCTCAGACGTTTGGGGAAGGTGGCGGGGACAATGAGATGAGGACCGCTTGATCTGAACATGCATTGGAGTCATTGTGCTTTTCTGGGGTGTCTTTTAAACACTGGAAGGGTGAGCTTATAAACCTGCCAGAAGCTAGGGTACCCCTGGGCCCTCCAGCCCACCTGGCCCCAGCCCCCAACCTCCACCCCCAATCCCTCCCACCACCAGCCCTCAAGCCCAAAGTTTACCTCCCACCAAGGCCCTCATGCCCCCTTCTCAAGGCCGCCTGTACCCATTCCCTCCCTTGGCCTTCACTGAGCCCCGAGGCTGTGGAGCCCTTTGACCACCATCCCTCTGCTGTCCCAGGCAACCTCCTCCAGATCCAGCAATGTCGGCCGGGTGGGAAGAGCTTTCCCAGAGAAATGGATGTGGTGGGGAGACCACGCAGAGGGGCAGCTCTCCCCCTCCAGACCTAGGCCCTACTTTCTCATGTCTCTCCTCCCCAACCCAAGGCTCTTGAAAGGACCTCTTCACTTAGTTCTGGAGCAGAAGATGCTTCTTTCTTCCAGACACAGATGACAGAGTTGGGGCTGAGTGAGGGGCTTCAGACTTGGGGAAAGGCTTTGCCAGCAGACTTGGAAGTCATGGGGGTGTCCATCTATGGGGGAGGGCCAGGGAGGCCCTGAGGCATCAGTGGCTTCTCGGACAGGGCTGGGGGGTTGAGGGATGGGGCCTTGGGCTTGGTTCCCTGAAGGTTTGGGAGAGGCTTCCAGAAGTGTCATCCAAGATCCCTGGAGCAAACCACCTGAGCACCCAGGAGGAAGGGGTACATCCCATGGGTGCTGCTGGGGAGGCTGTCAGGGTCAGTGGGGAGAAAGAGGGGTTTCCCCAGGGCAGTGGTGTCACGATGGGAGGACCCCACACCTTCTGTGGGGCATGACCTGGGGCATTCCTAAGTTGGGACCTGCCGGGGCCCATTACTACTAATGGATTCCTTTCAAACCTCAGAATACTTATCTTGTTCTGAAGCACTTTATAAAATTGGCTTTAGTGTAGGAGCCGTGGTGCTGGCGTGAAAGAGACGGGAGTAGACCCCGGGTGCAAGTCTGACATGTGAGCCCCTGGGGAGGGGTCTTCACGCAGACAGCTGAGGCTAATGGGACACACGCTATGACCAATTTCAGAGCTTTAGTGGAAAGCGCGCAGAGCTGAGGCTTGTTCCTGTGAAAGCCTAATGCACAGGCCCCCTCCCAGGCATCTCACCTTGGGCCGTTTGAAGAGAGTTTGAAGAGAACTAAAGTTTCAGAGAGTAATTTAGAAAACCTGCCCCGGATCCAGGGGCGGCCAGTGTCAGGGAAGCTGCGTGTTCACTTCTTGGGGTGACAGTCTGCTCACGGTGGGCCCCTCACTGAGCCCCCAGTGCCCGAGCAGCCTCGGGTGGGCATGCGGGCCGGAGCTGGGGCCCCAATCCCTGGGGGTCTGCTGATGTCGGGATGACAGAGCCCAGCAAAACTGCCCTTGTCCCCTCACACGTGCATACCTCTGAACAGGAACACTGTGTTTGGGGGCTCGGGGACTCCTGCCTCTCTCCTGAAAGAATGAGAGGCCCCATGCTGTTTAGAGCAGGGGAGGCAGAAAGATCAGATTTCTAGAAGGACCCTCTCATGGCAGCATGGGGAGTGGTCTGTGGGTAGAAGGTTCAGGTCTCTGTCTTGTTGCTCTAACAAAGCACCAGAGGCTGTGGGGTGTATAAACAGCGGAGGATGGAAGCCCCAGATCAGGGTACCCACGTGGTCGAGTTCTGGTGCGAGCCCCCTTCTGGGTGACAGACGGCCGCCATCTCTGTGTCCACATGTGACAGAAAGCAGGCAAGGGTGCTCTCCGGGGTCCCTTTTATGAGGGCACAGATCCCATTCCTGAAGGCTCTACCCCCTGACCTCCCAGCTCACCTCCCAGAGGTCATACTTCTAATACCATCCCATGGGGGGTTAGGGCTTCCGCATAGGGATTTTGGAGGGACCCAGACAGTCCATTGCAGGTCACACGGGCTAGGCGAATGCCATCCTTGGGTCCAGGATGGAAGGAGGCAGTGGTGGTGGCAGAACTGGACAGAGACACACTTGGGATAGGTTTGGTGGCAAATCGGAGGGACAGCCCTCGGGGATGGGCTGGATACGGGGGTGAAAGCCTGTGTAGCTGGGATGGGGGTGGGGTCTGAGATGAGGAACTGGGCTCAGTGCCTGGATGGAGCTTTGCTTTGGGCACATCGAGAGGGGGCCATCCCAGGGAGCCAGCAAGTAGGCTGTTGAGTATGTGGGGTTGGGGTTCAGAGAGCCACGGTGTCCTTTGCCAGCACCGAGTCCACAGAATGCCCGCATTCCATGGCCTCATGGAGGAGGATGAGCCTGCAGGGAGCTGAGAAGGAACAGCCAGAAAGGGAGGAGGAGATGATGACCACAGGCCCCCTGACGTGAGGGTACGGAGGTCGCGCGTAGCGTTCGCTTCGGTGGTGTTGGAGCGGGGAGGCAGCGGCCAGGTGGGGACATGCTGAGGAAGGGGTGCAAGCCAAACAGGCAGTTCTTTCTAGACATTTGTCCTCCAGAGGGAGGAGGGAGGGGGTCCACGGGAGGCGGGGATGTGGGGAGGGGGGCTTTTGAACCCGCCTGGGGACACGGGAGGATATTTAAAAGCTGTAGGAAGACCCAGCTGATACAGGACTTGGTTCAGAGAGGGATGGGGTCGCAGGTGACCCTCCATCCCCAGCGGGGACCCGCCACATGGGGAGCGGAGGTGATGCTCTGTCAAGTACAGCCAAGGGAGGGGCAGCTGGAGGTTTGAGGAGATGGGGGAAGGTATGAAATGGTGCTTGCCCAGAGGGAGAGGGGGCACTTCTCAGGGGCATCTTTCGAGGTCACCAGCAAGTTTTGAGGGCATTTTGGTCCTTGAATTTGGAATGGAACCAGTCTGCCTTGTTGGGCGGCTCTGGCTCTTTCCAGCTGCAGGCCTGCAGGTAACAGGTGGTTGGAGTTGTGCCGAGGCCCTGGGGCCGACAGGTGGGGCGGGGAGTCGAGGGTGTTGGGCAGATGTTATGGGACTGGTGGAGAGCGGCATCCAGACTAGGCAGGTTGATGCCTTTAGCAGCAGAGTGGGTCAGAGGGGAGAACACGGAACAGCTAGGTGGGGGGGGGCGCAGAGGGGACTGCTGGTCATGGGGACCAGGGAGCCACAGGACAGCCAGCCCTGTGGACCCTGGAGTGAGGGGGAGCCTGAGAGCCAGAGCCAAGGTCCCTCAGAAGGAAGGGTCTGGCCGAGGGGTGGGCAGGGAGAGAGAAGAAGGCAGTGACACGGAAAGGAAGGCCGAGCGATGGTCCACAGGTTACAGACTGTGGACCCAGGGCCAAATTCTCCCAGCCACCCGGGTCCGTGCATGAGGTTTTCCCGGAGCACAGCCATGCCTGCTCATAGACAGATGGCCTGGGCCTGCTTTGGTCCTCTGGATGCAGAGGTGACTGGTTGCACACAGACCGCAAAGCCTAAGATATTTTCCATCTAGCTCCTCGAGGAAAGGGTTTGCTGACCTTACCTACAGCTGCCTGTCCAGGACAGGAGCCACTAACCACATGTGGCTATTTCTATGTAAATTAATTAGATTGCATAAAATTTTAAAAATTTCCTCTTGCAGTAGGCCCAGTTCAAGTACTCCAAAGCCGCACGTGGCTAGTGGTTCCCGTATTAAACCGCACCAAGCTAGAACATTCTACATCGTGGCAAAAATTCCACTGACAGCAGTGGTCTAGAGGCAGCGGGGGAAGCAAGGACCATGTTACCCAGTGGTGTATGGGATGAGGGTGTATGGGATGTGTGTGGGATGTGGGGACCCACCCAGGCGGGCATGTGACAGGACCAGAGCCCTACAGTGCAGAAATGGAAGAGAAGGCCCCAGAAGAGCTAAAGGGTAGTGGGCAGTTTCTGCTCCCTGCCCTGAGTCCCAGAGGGCTCTGGGGCAGGCACGGAAATGCTGTACGGTTTGGGAAAGCGCGTCTCTGGGATTGCAGCATGTGGTTTTCACCTTGGAGGCTGAGGTGCCCTGAGTGACAACTGCCCGAGGCCCTGGAACTGTCCTCCTGAGCCATGCACGTGGACTTTTCTGGCCTGGGTGTTGATTTTGCATAGTTCCTCGCACCGCACACCGTGCGGGATGAGGGAAGGAGACTGGCCTCCCTCTGCAGGCTGCAGATGGGCGATGGGTCGGCCCTTCGCCTTTGTCCCCTGTCCCCGCGGCCTTGTTGCTTTGTCCTCTGGGAGGATGCTAACTGTGCCCTCATCAGTTCCAGGGCCCTGTGAACCAGAAGACCTCATTGATGGGATCATCTTTGCTGCCAACTACCTGGGGTCCACCCAGCTGCTCTCAGAACGTAACCCTTCCAAAAACATCAGAATGATGCAGGCGCAGGAGGCTGTCAGCCGGGTCAAGGTACTGGTAGGCGTAGCAGAGCCCTGGTTCACTTTGGGGGAGGGGGCACTGGAGTGGGGGTGGGTGACCCCACAGCCCTCAGCACGGAGAGCAGGAAGGCCTGAGGCGCCTGGCGAGGCCAAGGGCGACTTTGGCCTGTCTGGAAGAATGCTGGGGTCGGGGGCAGGGGCAGTTGGCTCGTTCACGAGGAACCACCACCCGGCCACTGGGAGTATGATTTTTAAAGGCGATTGGTCCACAGCATTCCACTCATAAAACATGTTGGGATGGAGCCTCAAGTCCCATTTTGATGGTATGTGTGTCTTTGGCACCAAAGTGCTTGCAGAATGGGAAACAAATCCCATGTGTCAATTAAATTCATGACCTCAAGAAACACTATGACGTGCTTGCTGCGCTGGGTACACACGGAATCACCTGGTTGTGAACAGTGGGTGCAGCCGGGCAGGGGGAGGATGAGGCCAAGTCCGCAAAGCTAATGGGGTCCAGGGAGAAGGGCAGGGTGGTCCGCGGAGGTGCCCCCTCTGGGCAGGAGGGGGTCCTTGGATGCTGCCAGCCCCTGGGGTTGAGAAACCACGTCAGGCCCCTCCTCTGTCCTCATTGTGCACTGACCTCCTTTATGGAGGCACAGGGGCCTGGGGCACGAGCCCATGGCGGCCAGGAGAAGAGAAGCACAGAGCCCAGGGCCCTCCTGCCCCACACCCAGCCCTGCTCCTCTGCCTGAAAGCCCGGTTCTCCTCTGCAGACCAGTGGCATCGCTCCGTCCGTCCGTCCCCAGTCTCGTCCTCGCAGATCTGGGGGGTGGTTGGTGATTCCCAGTGCTCGAGGGACACGTGGGGGTGCTTCTTGTGGTCAGTGTGTGTGCTCGCTGACATGGCAGCCACCCACCCATCCTGCCCCTGCAGGGGGGCTTCCCCTGAGCACAAGGTCGGAGTCCCAGGGTGTTGACACAAGACCAAAATAACTTGGCCGCCCTTCCTTCTCTTCCTTTCTTTCTTCCTTTATCCGTTTTTCTTTTCTCTTACATGCTGCTCAGAGGATGCAAAAGGCTGCTAAGATCAAGAAAAAAGCGGTGTGTAGGGCTGAGGGGTTTGCCTGGGTTTCTGGGCCTCGTCCTGTGCAGTTTGGGGGGGGGCGGTCCCGTTTGTAGGAACATACATCATGTGGCAAACAGCTTTTTCCTCTTCCCTTGGTAGATAGACTTCTGAACAAAACCACAGACAAGTTTTTAAATTTTTAACCACCCACTTAACAGAAGAATCTCATCATTGCCCTTTTTATAAATTTCTTGTTTAGTGTCTCCTGTGCTAGAACGTGGTTAATGCCGCGATATCACTGTTTCACACAGACGTTTTTACGGGTGACATTTGATATGATCATGTGACACATTTAGCGCTTAGGCCTCCTGTACAAAATTAATTAAACTGTTCTGATATTTAAAGACTCATTAAGCTTAATTTACTAAATCAGGATGATGGTGAGAAGGTCAATTTGCCCAGGAGATGCGTTCCCCACTGGAAAGAGTTGCTGCAGGGCGTCTGGGTGGCTCAGTCGGTTAAGCATCTGACTCTTTTTTTTTTTTTTTTAAGATTTTTTAATTTATTTTTTGACAGAGAAAGAGACAGCGAGAGAGGGAACACAAGCAGGGGGAGTGGAAGTGGGAGAGGGAGAGGGAGAAGCAGGCTTCTCGCTGAGCAGGGAGCCAGATGTGGGGCTCGATCACAGGATCCTGGGATCATGACCTGAGCCGAAGGCAGACCCTTAACGACTGAGCCACCCAGGCGCCCCAAGCATCTGATTCTTGATCTCAGCTCAAGTCTTGCTCTCAGGCTCGTGAGTTGAGGCCCTGCATTGGGCTCCACGCCCAGTGTGGAGCATACTTTAAAAAAAAAAAAAAGGGTAGGGGAAAGTTTCTGCAGCATGAGCCAACATTAAAAAAAATCAAGTTGACTTCCAGTCATTTGTTTGTAAACCTGGTCATTTAGTAAATGCTGGGTCCTCCCAATACAGGAAATCTCAAATGCTCGGGGTCAGAAGGCACTGATTTGGTGCAGGCTTGTTGCTTAAACGGCAAGAGATTTAGTCCTCCATTCCCCACCTAGAAAACCATTTTCTGTCTGCGTGGCCACAGGAGCTTGTCTGGGCGCTCCCTTCCTCCTGCGGTGAGACTTCTGTCCCTGTGATATTTGCTCTTTGCCCAGTGGTGTCTCCTTGGATTCCTTGAGCTGTAGGAGAGGAAGGAACTCACCCATCTCCCTCTGCCCAGCGAGCTTTCTGCTCGGTGCCTCCAGGCAGCGTAGATGGGCCTGGCTTTGCAGAGCTGTAGTTGGGGTAGGCTTCCCCCCAAGGGAGAGGGGCGCCTAGCCTGCAGTTTGCCCAGGGCACCCCTAGGCTGCCCAAGCACCAGGCAGCTGGAGCGGGGCTCTGTTGTACGCCGCAGCCCGGTCCTCGGTCTGCTATCCGGGGAGCCCAGAGGGGCCTGGAGCGGGTGCATCCAGCTCGGAGCAGCCTCTGCAGCCTGCTGTAAACCTGGAGAGCTGTTCTTCCCTGCAGGCAAGGAGATGTTCGGGATCGTTGCTGAGGGCCCCTTTTCTGGTCTGCTCACATCTGGCCAGGCAAGTGCTGAGAGGAGGGTGCTTCACGAGTCTGGGACCAGGAGGAAGCAGTGTCCCCCGCACAGCTAACCTGCTGGTGACTATGGGGTCATGGCCCCCCCATCCACAGACATGCCCACCCTCTTGCCTGGTGGCTCTCTGTTGGATTCCTGCTATTGACACTCCCCCTTTCCTCCAGCAGAGCGTATCACGGGCGAGCTTTGCTGTTCCCTGTTGCCGATCAGGTTTTGGCTTCATCTGCTCACCCCCAGTTTGAGCCTGCTCAGCTTCACGTTTGTCACTCTTCTCTCATTAAGTGCACAGGACTCGAGTTTCCTCCAGAAACTGTCACGAAAACCAAGTCCACCTGCAACTTACTTTCTTTTTTTTTTTTTGCTTCTGGCCCAACCTACTTTCTCAAGCAAGAGGGTTTTGAGGAACAATCCTGTAATATGTAACGTTTAAAAGCTTGTGGGCATACACTATAATCCGGTTTTTCAAATCAGAGAAAAAGTAGTTCCTCTACATTCCTGCAGACTGTTTTCAACTGGGTAATTTTGAACTCTCTTCTCTTTTAAAATCAGTTAAAAACAGTGTCACCTCATGGTGGGCTGGAAGCCCCAAAGACCTTTTCTCTTGAAAACTGAGCTGCAATACAAATTTATCAATATTATACAGGGCCTCTCTGCGACTCCAATTTCTTGAGGAATTGTCAGCAGGGGGATTTTAGATTTCGGATTTTTTAGTGAGGAATTAAATCACAGTTTCTGCTCTTTTGAAGTGGAAGATATGCCATTGTGGGCCCCCAGTGACCATAAAGAATTTCTTACCTCAGTGGGTAAACCGGAAGAGTTTGTATCTCATTACCACTGTGCAGTAGTAATTAGGATTCCCATGGTTGTAAAAAGCAATGAAAAGCTGTCCTGGTTTAGAGCAGACCCTGAATACATAGTTCACTCAGCTTCTAGAACATTCCGTGGACACATAAGTAATGGCCATGGGATGAACACACTCCAGGAGCTTACAAAACAGGGGTGTTTGTGTGACAGCTTCTTCTGGTTTTTCCCATGTTGCTGGGAGGGCAGCACTGAGTCCTGTTGGGGTCTTGCTTCCCTTAGGGTTTTTGGAAGATCAGCATTAAGCCTGCTCGGGGGTTGACATAACTAGGACTATTTAAATCAGAAGAAGATGCTGACGCTCTAATCCATCGTCTTTGAAAATTCCTTCCCCATTTCCTGGGGATATTTGGAATCCCAAATCCCGGAAACGTATGTAGCCTGAGTACACAGATCCTGTGCCTTTGCCGAGTTTGATAAGGGTTGGCAGGCAGGCCTACTTTTTAGGGAGTGGAGGGGCTGCGCTTTGACTGCTGGGACCCAAGACCCCAGGCGTCTGCCCCCCCTCCATGCTCAGGCTTCCGGAAGCTGTCTCCTCCCTCCTTCTTCACGCCCTGTGCTAACTGCCTTTAGAACTCACTTCGCTAAGGATTGTGCTGGAAGGCGGCATGCAATTTAGATTTCCCATGGCTGCTGCAAGCTGGAGTAGCGTTTCCCTCTAGGGGCGCTCAGGGTCATTAGTAAAATTGTCAGGCCTTTGTTCAAGTTAGTTTTTTGTTCTTGTTTTTTTTTTTATTTGTAACAGTATCCACTGTCCTTTCTTAGAATTCGGAGGGGGATGCCCAGACTCTGACCGAAGTGGATCTCTTCATCTCCACCCAGAGGATCAAGGTGTTAAATGCGGACACACAGGTAAGCGTTTTAAAGACCGCTGTTTAAAATCATGTACTTAAGCCCCTAACTTCCCACCTCAGGGACTAGAGGAGAACGAGGTCTAGCTGCGGGAGAACTTTCCCTCTGGGAATGAGCTGAAGGACTGTCCCCCAGGACAGTTGCTCCGGACCCCCGGTCTTGAATGAGTTGTGGTTGTAGAATCTAGAGTGAGCTGCAGGGGGCCGAGGAGCACCAGGCTGGGAAGAGAAAAGCCCGTGGTGTAGGTTTGCTGCAGCTGGGATTAAGTAGGCAAAATGAAGGGGAAGGAGCGGGGAGTCGGAAGCTGTGTGCTCACCATCAGGATTCTAGAAGGGCCTTCCTGAAACCTGTGCATGCCAGGCCTGGGGAATCGAGTGGGAGGGTGGAAATGCCGTGTGAGCCCTCGGCCCTCTGAGTGGGTGGTCTTCCAGCAGGGGTGGGGCTGTCTTAAGATTTTCTACCTGTGAACCCTGTGCTGTGGTCAGGTTCTACTCATTTTTCCTGGGCCTTCATCACTGCTGTTGGTGGAGAAGACAGATCTGTGAGGAACAAGTGAGCCGAGGAGAAGGAGGGAGGAGGCCAGGGGCATGGGCCAGAGGGAGGGAGGGGTCGGGAAGGCCTCAGGCAGTGCTGTGTCCTTGAGGTTTGCTGAGGGAGAGGGAGGCCCCACTGTCCCTGGGGTCAGACCTCCATTCCTGGGCCCGTTGGAGGACGGAGGACGGCCAGATGCTGGAGTAATGACCCCTTTGCTTCTTTGTCATCAGCAAGTAATCTGTGTGCTGACGCTCTGGATGTGTGGGGACCCTATTCCCCAATACCCATTTTGGCTGCAGGTTTTGGCACCCAGTGATCATCTTGCTTGAGTTGGTTCCAACACCGGAAGTAAAAAAATGGTGCATTTCCTAATTATCTCATGCTCTCCACTTTTATTATCAGACCTTGCCCCGTGCAGAAGACTTATTGTTTCTTTCTCTCTCTCTTCACTGTGGACCGATGAATTTTTTTAACTTGTGTTTTAATTATTATCCTCATTATTCTTTTTGGCGCTCTGGTGATCCCCAATTCAGCCAGAGACCTTTAAACTGGGTCCTGTGTGGCTTTGACATCTTCCCTTTAGTCGCTGATCACGTCCTTGCTTTCCGAGGTAGTGAGGCATTCCGAGCTCCCCTTACGCTTTCCCTGCCCCAGACCTGGAATCAGCCGTTTCTTCGAGGAGCTACACACAGTTCCTTTTCGTGGGGAACAATATTACAGAAACAAAGACCTGGGTGCTGGCCGTGTTCACCGTCGCAGGGGTCTCCTTGTTCCTGGGCCCTTGCAACAAACAGAGCTAAACAGTAAATGTGTTTTATTTATTTATTTTTAATTTTTTATTGTTATGTTGATCACCATACATTACATCATTAGTTTTTGATGTAGTGTTCCATGATTCATTGTTTGTGCATAACACCCAGTGCTCCATGCAGAACGTGCCCTCTTTAATACCCATCACCAGGCTAACCCAT
>NC_138377.1:108907219-108941306 GCF_054177405.1 Leptonychotes weddellii
TCTGCCCATTTCTTGATTGGATTCTTTGTTCTTTGGGTGTTGAGTTTGGTAAGTTCTTTATAGATTTCGGATACTAGCCCTTTATCTGATATGTCATTTGCAAATATCATCTCCCATTCTGTCGGTTGTCTTTTGGTTTTGTTAGTAAATGTGTTTTAAAATAAAGCCCAGAGTTCATACTTGTACCTTCGTCTGCAAGGAAGATGGCTATGCCAAGGGCATGTGGCCAGAAATCAGGAAATGCCGAAGAGCCATCCTCGACGGTTCCCTGTCTGGTCCCCCCTCCTGAAAAGTGGCTCTTGTGGTTTGAAACCACCCCCCTAGCCTTGGCCAGGAAACAAATCAGCTCCTGGAAGACAGACGTGGGGTAATATCTGCTATAAAAATGGATTCTGTGAGGAAGAAAAGGGGCTTCCGAGGTTGCAGAAGCAGCCAATTTTTCTCTTGTGGAAAAAGCACAAAGGCAATAAAAGACCAACTGATGAGTTTCTCAGAGCCTTTGTGTGCAGCCTTGTTAGGTAGGGGTCATGCGCACGGTGCTCTGTGGAGATTCCTGTCAGATGACAAAAGCCATCAAGAGTAATGGACCTGCCAGGAGCCGAGGGAATTGAAAGGCCACAGAGACCCGTCCGTCA
Organism: Leptonychotes weddellii; assembly: GCF_054177405.1. Taxonomy (NCBI): domain Eukaryota; kingdom Metazoa; phylum Chordata; class Mammalia; order Carnivora; family Phocidae; genus Leptonychotes; species Leptonychotes weddellii. The sequence continues at coordinate 108,907,855 of NC_138377.1, forward strand.
GTCAGGGGAGCTGCCTCAGTGTCCCCTGACCAGGGCCTGCACTGCTTGGGCTCCCTGGGAAGAACTCATCTGTGGAATGATGAGCCTCCCTCATCTGCTAGGGAAAGGCATGTGCCTTGCAGGGAAGGGACCCTTCTTCAGAGCCACAGACCGCCTCTGATCAGGTGGGGACAGGCTTCACCTGCTGACAGCCTCCCCACTCTTCCTCCAACAGGAACCAAGAGCTCCCCCTGACGTCGTGCCTCCAAGAAGCAGTGGGAGGGTGCTGTGGGGCGAAAGTAGATTCACCTTGACTGTGCATCACTGCCCTCAAACGCTCTGTTCCCTAGAGCAGTGATTCTCAACCAGGGTGATGTTGTTCCCCATGAGGACATTTGGCAAAGGCTGGAAATACTTTTGGTGGTCACAACTTGGGAACGGGGTGATGGCTACTGACACCTACTGGCTTGAGGCCAGGGATGCCGCTAACCATCCTACAGTGTACAGAACAGCCCCTCACAAGAAAGGAAGACCCCCCCCCCCAAGATCATTAGTGTCAAGGCCAAGAAATCCCGGACTTGAGTGTTTTTTTGATGGCTTGTTCTCCCTAATGTTTCCTAACCTGGATCCCCCCCACTCCTGACAGGAGACCATGATGGACCACGCCTTGCGCACCATCTCCTACATCGCGGACATTGGGAACATCGTGGTGCTGATGGCCAGGCGGCGCATGCCCCGGTCGGCCTCTCAGGACTGCATCGAGACCACCCCTGGGGCCCAAGAGGGGAAGAAGCAGTACAAGATGATCTGCCACGTGTTTGAGTCTGAGGACGTAAGTAACTGTGCAGGCCTGCCGCGCCCCTCCCAACGGCCCCGACTTCACCAGGGCTCCGGCGGCATCCCAGGCTCTTTGGAAACCATGTCTCAGGTAGAAATCCTGCGCACCAACATATATGTTTCCGGTGGAATCAGTGGGGTTTTCTTCTAACACCCGAGTTTGTAGAGATAGGGAACATAGTTTTACTTCACTTTATGAAATACGTCCTTTGGGCGCCTGGGTGCCTCAGTTGGTTAAGCGACTGCCTTCGGCTCAGGTCATGATCCTGGAGTCCCGGGATCGAGTCCCGCATCGGGCTCCCTGCTCGGCGGGGAGTCTGCTTCTTCCTCTGACCCTCCTCCCTCTCATGCTCTCTGTCTCTCATTCTCTCTTTCTCAAATAAATAAATAAAATCTTTAAAAAAAAAAAAAAAAAAAAAGAAAGAAATACGTCCTTCAGGGCTGTTCATAAATTGAACCGTAGTTAAATAGGCCAGGGGCGCTATCTGAAGAAATCCTTTAACACAATCTTTTTCTCCTAGAACAGATTACTCCCTGACTTTTCTGTGGTTAAGATGCACATTTTCACATGCCAGGCTTGCGCACAAGGAGGCAACTGTGCCCGAGGAACAGCTCTGCTTTTGCTCATGGCCATTTTCATGTTGGCATTTAAATACTCCAGACTTGCTGAGAGACCATGAGCCCTTTGACTCTTTCCTTCAGTGGGATGAGAGCATCTTTCTGAGCCTGGAATTGGGAGAAGGGGACCAGAGAAGGGAGCAGGGGGCTGAGTGGTGAGCAAAGGGGACAGTGGGCCAGGTCTCTCTGCTGCCCCCTGGTGGGCAGATCTTGCGGGTGTTGCCAAAGTAGAATTTTGAAAAGCCATCGCTTCTCCGTGAATACTTGGAAAGGGGCATTCTTGTTCACATACGGACTTGCAGGGCAGGGACCTGAAGCAGGAGGGAATGGCCCCCAGATTTTTATATTTGAAGGCAGGACTGAGGGATGGAGGTAGTCAGCCTCTTGCTAAGAAGTTGAAGTCATCTAGAAGTGCTTTGAAGCGATGGTATATTGATGGGAGAAGAGAGTGTGTGCTGTGCACACACACATTCTTTTCCCCACGATCCAGATCTCCGTGGGCACCCAGATGGGCACTTCTGTGTGACTCAGGGCATGAGGCTGACTTAGAGACCTGGTAGGGGGAGATGGGCCCTCGGGAATGGCTGTGAGTGATGCGCAGGGTAAGGCCAGTGGCAAAGGGTACCAGCCCCTGCGGATGGCTGCGGGCCGAGGGCTAGAGTCAGGGGTGCCACTGTCTGGGGGTGCTGCTGCGGCCCCCCTGTTCTCCATGCAGGGGGAGATAAGGCTGAGGGCCAGCGGAGGTGGGCGTGAGTGGGACTCTGAATGGCCCTTGAACGAGTGAGGGAAGGACCCACCCGGTGGGGTACGGAGGGGTGGACCCTCAGAAGCTGCCCAGAGCGTAGGACCTGGATGGTGGCTCCGTCTGGGGGGGGCTGCTGGGGACAAGTAAGCGATCCGAGGGTCTGGTGACAGCAGACGGAACACCCGGAGAAAATGGAAGGTGGCATTAAGGATAGCAGTGGCTCTTTCTGAGACTCAGTTTCCCTCTATAAAATGGAGCTCAGGCACAGCCGGGCTGAGGCCAGGGTAGATGAGCCACACGGGCGAAAGAGCTGAGGCAAAGCGGTGCTGGGGTATGGCAGCTGCCCTTCCCCCGCCTCACCTCCTGCAGGAGGCCGCCTCTGAGGGCCAAGCTGCCAACGCCCGCCCCTCTCCGAGCCCCCTGTGCTCCCCACTGCCTGCGCGGGGCTCCTGGCCTCACAGCACTGAACACCCACAGCCCTGGCTGTGAGCTGGGGGGCAGGGGAGCCCCCTTGTCTGCAGGGCTGCCAGTGTGTGTCCCCCAGGCCGGCTGGAAGGGACACCGGGACACAGGGCGGATGGGGAAATGGGAGACCATCACCAGCAGTTGGGGGGGAGATGCCAAGGGCTCCTGGATTGCACCCCAAGGAACCCAAGCATGAATGGCCTCACTGTCCCCAGGAGCTCCTATGGGTTGCGGTGGGGCGCCCAGGCAGAGTCCCAGGGCATCGGGCAATGCCGCCAGGCTATCCATGCAGGGGTGAAGGGAGCGATGCTCTCAGAACTCCTCCCTGTCAGGGGACCACAGTCAGCTGGGGACAGACCCGGCGACCTGGGGACAGCTGGCAGCAAGCTTTGGGACCACAGTGGGGCAGGGCAGGTCCTGGGGTCCCGTCCCCTGCCCCCTCCCTCTTCCGGCCTCTTCCCAAGGCCTGACTCCCAGCTTTAGCCAGGGCCCCGGCTACTGCTCTGCTGCTCCTCGGTGCACCACCTTGGGCTCCCCACCCTCCAGTCCACACGTGTCCAGGCCGGGGTGTCTCCCGGTGGCCTCCGGGCACTGCAGCTCTGGCCAATCCGCCCTAAGTGGCGTGGCCAAAATGCCAAAATGCTGGTCTTTGGGAGTGAGCAGGACTTATTCCTGCCAAGTGAACATCGGCCTGTCCTTCCTGTAAACTCTTCCGGGCCCAGTGTGGGAGGGCAGTTCAGTCAGACTCCGTACCTATTTTGGGAAAGCCTTCCATGCTCCGGCTCTGCCTTTATCATCCAGCCCAGCCCGCTTTGGTGCAGAGACATACTCATTTGTAGCACTTAAAGCATGCAGTGTGTAGAGGGAGGAAGGGATTTAGGCATTTAGGTCAAATCCTTGGTTTTACCATTTTCTGCTCCTGAGGTTTGCAGGGGGCACCCATGCAGAAGGCCCCTTTGATGGCTGTTGGGAGGCACGGGGCGGCAGGGGGTAGAGCAGCCCCGGGGCTCCCGCAGTCAGGGCTGGGTGGGGAGGAGGCCCTGCTGGGGGCCAGGCCCCTGGGAGCCCTATTGCTCTCCAGGGCCACATGCTTGCCAGAGTGCTTGGCATCCTTCCGGGAGCTCGGGACTTTAGCTCTTGCCCCTCAACCGTCCCCTGTCTGCACACTGGCTGGTGACAGGCGAAGCCTGGCAGTGACTTTTCAATGTCCAGGACTCTGCAGTGTCGGAGATTCAGTAACGTGCACACAAGTGGTTCCCTGTAGTGGAAAGAGGTGCTGTGCTCTGTAGGGTCTGTGCTGGTGTCTCCAGGTCTTGTGCTTCTCATCAGCCTCAGCCTGGAACAGCCACCCTCCCTCCACAAAAACAGCTGGACACACATGCTGCCTCCCCGGTTGACACTGGGTTCTGTTGCTAAGGAGACATAAATGTTGGGGAGACAACTAAGAGTCTCTGTGACCCTCCTCCAAGAACAAGTCTACTTTTGGAGTAAGGTGGGTGGAAAGAAAATAGAGTAGTCACCAATTAAAACAACAAAGATAGGCTATTTAGCAAACAATTCATAATTTTCCCAGACTTTATTTGAAACTGTGCTTTGTCCTGGATAGTTGGGGATGGAAACGGCTCTGGCGGGAGCAGTCAGGACCAGGCCCTGCTGGGTACAAAGCAGCAGAGAGGCTCACCCCGTGGCGGCCGACTGTGGGGTGTTGGCGGGAAGACAGCTATCCCCACAGGAGAGCCTACAGTTTCTCTCTTGTTCCTTTAAGCCCGGGCAAGGGCCCACTGCAGACTTACGTGTGCACCCTGCGCCCAGCCCGGCCACGGCCCCTCCTCTCTGCACTGTGTGGCACGCCTGTGGTTTTGTGCTGGTCACGAGTGGGCTTCTCCCTGCCCACAGGCCCAGCTGATCGCACAGTCCATCGGCCAGGCCTTCAGCGTGGCCTACCAGGAGTTCCTGCGCGCCAACGGCATCAACCCCGAAGACCTGAGCCAGAAGGAGTACAGCGACATCATCAACACCCAGGAGATGTACAACGACGACCTCATCCACTTCTCCAACTCCGAGAACTGCAAGGAGGTGAGCCACGTGCATTGTGGGCGGGTCACGGGATGCCACGCTGCAGTGGCCTTTGCCACCCACGCTGAGCCCCTGCAGACCAGAGCCGCCCGGCGATGCCCCAGAGCAGCTCCCTGGGAGAGGACACGAGAGCGAGCCCTCGAAGGGCCCTCACGCAGATCCCCATCCTCACAGCAGTGACGTGCTGCCCAGAATGTACATTTGCTCCTGCCTTCGGAGCTGAGCACTTGGGTGTGAAATGAGGTGTTGTTGTAACAAAGGAGCTGATTACAATCAGTCTTAATGACCTTGAAAATGTGCCTTTTAATGCCACTGTTATCATCTACTGGAGCTCAGCACCCAGGAGGTGTTTCTGAAAAGCATTTGAGAAGCGTCTTCAAACGGGGGACTTGGGTGTGCTGCCCAGGGGAGTTTCAAAGCTCCCAGAGGTGGAGGCCTGAGCACGGCCCAGTGTGTGCTGCTCAGGGATCTGCAGGAATGTCCTCCTAAGACACGGGAGCAGATACCCTGCAGACGACCCATACCCTGACTGCTTGTAAAGAAGTGAATGAAGGAATAATCAGACTGCTTGTTGAATGAATGAATGAATGAATGAATGAATGAATGAATATGCCTGGCTTCTTGCTGAATGAATGACAGGCAGCTTTCTGAGAGAATGACCCTTGGGGTGGATAGAAGGCAGGACTCTTCTAGGTAAGAGCAAAAGCTGGGGGTAGATGTGAGCCCTGGAGTCTAACATTCTTCTCGCTTCCATGGGTTTGTGGGAGGTGAGAACAGCAGGAGCTAGGACGATGGAGCCGCTGTGCTGGGCCTGGAGGGGTCCATGCTGGGCACAGGCGGGAGGGAGTCTATGGTCCTGGTTCCAGCTTGGGAGCCAGAGCTGGGCGAGGCCAGGGGCTAGGCACGCAGGCCCCCGGCCCCCATCACGGGCCCCTCTCACTGCTCATTTCCTTACAGCTGCAGCTGGAGAAGCACAAGGGCGAGATCCTGGGCGTGGTGGTGGTGGAGTCGGGCTGGGGCTCCATCCTGCCCACGGTGATCCTGGCGAATATGATGAACGGCGGCCCGGCGGCCCGCTCGGGGAAGCTGAGCATCGGGGACCAGATCATGTCCATCAACGGCACCAGCCTGGTGGGGCTGCCCCTTGCCACCTGCCAGGGCATCATCAAGGTGCGCACGCGGGGCCCCTGCCTTGTTTAATTCTCGCTGCCTTGTCCTTTCCCCCTTGACACGTGAGGAAACAGGTCCAGAGAGACCCAAGACCATACCATAGCACTGAAATCAGAGAAGGACCCGGGCTGCCCTTGGGGATGAGAAGGGGACGTTTGGTTTCACTGATGCCAGTTCTGAGTGACATGGACCCCAGGCAAGGGCTGAGGACCCCCAGATGTAGGGTGACCCGGTGTGCATGGGAATTTCACAGGTTAGCACCGAAAGTCCCGTTTTCTGGGCACACGGGGAGGGTGGGCCCCTGCATGGGTCTGAGAGCAGGGAGGCCGCTCTGACCATCTGGCCTGTGAGCTTGCAGCTTTGGGAGATGCTGAGCTGCCGGTCCCTGCTGGGGGTTCTTCACGCCTGGTTGCCCCAGCTCTAGAAGAGCCTCAGGGCAGAAAGCTCGGAGAGGCCGCTCCAAGAGGCCTAGCACAACTGTGCCTTTGCTCTGTCCAGGGTCTCCGGACAGTGGGCTCTGCCTGCTTGGGGGCCGCCCCGGGGCCTTCTGTCTGCATCCTGCCCCCAGCCCCCTGTGGCTTGTTCCCCCCTCCCCTGCTGTGGTCTTGGTGCTGGAGGACACGCCTGTCAGCCTGACAGATGAAGGGCATTCTCGGGGCCAGAGCCAGCCCAGCAGAGCATCTGCCTGACGGGTGACCGCCTGGGAAGCTGGACGGTAGACACGACAAAGGCCTCAGCCCGCGGTGCCAGAGGCTTGGTCCGCCTGGACCTCACCTCACAACCGTGGCCTGGGGCGCCCGCTGACAGTCACAGGTCACCCTGAGGTCGCTGTTGGCTCCAGTTGGCCCAGGCTCGCTGTGGACTCTAGATCCTCTTGCTTACAGATTTTCACTGAGCCCCTCGCTCCCCGTCCCCACCCCTGCCATTAACACGTTTTATTTTGAGGAAGGCTTCCCTGTGGTCCTTCCAAACAGAAGGTGCTCCTCCTGCATCCAGTGTGGGGAGGGCCCCTCCCATGACCCTCTGAGGGTGACCCTGGTGCTGTCCCATTGGTCATGCACCGTGGTGCACAGGGCCCAGCCTCTGGCTGTGCGTGGTTTTACCTGGCTCAGACGGCACCCACCCAGCCGGGGTAGCCAGCCACCCGCACACGGGTCGCACAGAGGGACGTGGAGGCCGAGAGGTGGCTGACCCACCGGAGCCGTTCCCCGGCACCCAGGGCCCCCGCCCTGCCAGCTGACTCACCCTCAGTCTGGGCCTGTGAGCTTGTGCTCGTAGGTGGCATCCAAGGCTCCCTGTGATGCCTGCCCCGTCCTGCAGGGTCTGAAGAACCAGACGCAGGTGAAGCTCAACATTGTCAGCTGTCCGCCGGTCACCACGGTCCTCATCAAGCGGCCGGACCTCAAGTACCAGCTGGGCTTCAGCGTGCAGAACGGGATCGTGAGTCTGCCCTCTCCTCCTCGGCCACCTCCACCGCGCATGTGTGGGCCTGGATGCAGGGGGCTGGCGAGGTGGGGGGTGCTCTCCACCCCCCTGCCCCTGCAGCCGCTTCTGTCTGACAGCACAGGCCCTGGCGGGTGGGCACAGCTGGGCAGGAGCTTTGAGCATTTCCCAGGGCAGGCCTGGCCAGGGAGGGAGGGCTGGTGCGTGGCCAAGGAATGGGTCCCTCCAGCCCTGCTCAAAGCACCCTTGTCCCCGTGACGGCTGTTCCAACCACTGCAGTCTGGACACATCCGGCCAGTGGCAACATCTGACTGTGCTCAACAGATATCCACTCATTCACTCATTCATTCACCCATTCAGAGCCATCCGTGAGGTGCCTGCACTGTGTAGGCACTGAGGAAGCAGGAGGGCTTCCAGGAGGAGGTGATTCTGGGCTCGAGTGAGTGTTGGTCTGCCCAAACATTCTGTGCCCGTTCCTCAGGCCAAAGCTCTCAGTTCAGAGTTCCTGCCTTTTCTTTTCTTTCTTTTTTTTTTTTTAAAGAATTTATTTATTTATTTGACAGGGAGAGACACAGCGAGAGAGGGAACACAAGCAGGGGGAGTGGGAGAGGGAGAAGCAGGCTTTCCGCTGAGCGGAGAGCCCGACACGGGGCTCGATCCCAGGACTCTGGGATCATGACCTGAGCCGAAGGCAGATGCTTAACTGACTGAGCCACCCAGGCGCCCCCAGAGTTCCTGCCTTTTCTTTTCTTTTTTTAAAGATTTTATTTATTTATTTGACAGAGAGACACAGCGAGAGAGGGAACACAAGCAGGGGGAGTGGGAGAGGGAGAAGCAGGCTTCCCGCTGAGCGGAGAGCCCGACGCGGGGCTCGATCCCAGGACCCTGGGATCATGACCTGAGCTGAAGGCAGATGCTTAACGACTGAGCCACCCCGGCGCCCCCAGAGTTCCTGCCTTTTCTTTGACCCATGTTTGGCTGGAGTGAATCTGTTTCCTTGGTCATCCCCCGTGCAAAGGTCCCAGTGGGCAAAGACGCGGCCACAGACGGTGGACAGAAGAGGCGAGACCAGTCACTTCCAGATTGCTTAAGCCAGCTTTGAGTAATAACTGAGGAAGAGGTTCAGTAGGTGGGAGTCGTGTCAGGGGAGGGGGGATATGGATGCCTGCCCATGAGCACAGAAGAGACACAATGGGAGAACATTCTAGAAAGACAACTGCAAACGAGTCAAAATTTTCCCTGTTGCTATCTGGTACAGAAGTGTGGAGAAGTACGTGGAGCTGGGGAGAGTCCCAGGGCCATTTCTGTCCCTTCTGGGTTAGTGCGCCCTTGCTGCTTTAACAAGTGTTCTCCAAATCTCAGCATGCTAAGAGTTGGTTTCTCACTCGGGTCACAGTCCACTGGGGGGGGGTTCTTTGCTCCACAGAACCACTCGGGCCCCGTCGTGCCCTCACCTGGCTTTTGGAGGCCCCCACTAGCTGCTCTGTGACTGGCTGGCAGCTACAGGGAGATAGGGACCCAGGTGTGGCCCTTGGCATTTCTGGCCACAGCTCACTCGCCCGCACAGGACTCAGTCCCATGCCCCACAAAACATAGGGCAGGCTGGGAAGGTGGCCATCTGGTGCCTGTGACAAAGAGGGAAAGGGTGTGGGGGCATCTAGCCAGTGTTGGCCAAACCTTCCTAGCTACACGTGTGACCCTGGGCGGGTCACTTCACCTCTCTGGGCTCTCCTCAAAATGTGGTTGTGAAGATTAACAGAGAAAATCCATAAAGTACATGGAGACATTTAAAGAAGGCCCCCCGGGCCTGGATTCTGCAGAGGAGAAAGGCCCCTTGGCACTTGCACCCGGGCATGGGGGCCCAGCTAGGTTGTCTGCATCCCCTGTCCAGGTCAGTGCATCTGTCCCAGGAGCTGGCCGGGTGGTGGTGTGGCCTGGCCCTGCCCTGCCCAGCCTGTCTGCATACGCACGTGCCCGGGGCACAAGTAGCTGGCCTAGGGACTCTGCAAAAATAAATCACCCGGGGTCTCTGGCTGCAGCAGCTGTGAGCACTGTGGGATGAGCACGGGCCCCATGCTCAGGGAGGCGCTAGGAGGGGCCTTCTGACCTGCCTCCCACGTGCTAAGCCCTCCCCTAGGGCCTGCCTGGGAGCCATGCTGCTCCTTCAGAAGTGCCGCCCTCCCAGGCTCCCGTGCAGGACCGTGAGCCCAGGACAAGCCCGATGCCACCCCCTCCCCAAACCCCTGCCTCTCTTCGGCTTGTCTAATTACAAGGGCCCAAGGAGGAGCGTGGCTACTCGTGAGGAGGCGACTGCCACACAGGTTCAGTAACTCGCCCCGGGGCCCACAGCCAGGGAGGCCATCTGGGACTGAGGGAGAGAAGGCAGGGGACAGAGACAAGGAAGGAGCGGGGCTAAGTTAAGGCAAGCAGGAGAGGATGGGGACGCCGTCCCTGGGGAAGCAGCGGTGCGGGACAGGTGCAGGGGGTCTGAGGGGACACGTGAGCCTTCCTTCTGAGGCAGCGGGAAGAAGGCAAGGTGGCTGACGAGGGGGCTCTCCTGGGGAGGTGAAGGGGGGTGGCCTCTGCAGGTGGGGACGGGCATGCTGGTCCACGTCAGTGGCTGCGAGGCTGAGGGCAGTGAGGAGGGCAGAGGCGCTTCTCGGAAGGTTTGGCAGGTGTGGGGATAAAGGCAGCAGCAGATCTAGGCTTTGGGGGTCTCAGAGCTGGGGGGAAATGATACCCGGTTCTGCAGACAGCATCGCCTGGGCCGTGCCTCCCGGGTCTCAGACGCCCCGACAAGAGTCCTGAGGCAGAGTGCTGCTGGTCACTTCTTGGTGCCTCCGCCACGGGTCCAGGGTGTGTGTGCAGCTTGGGGCCTGAGGGCGACACTGGATGAGAGGCAGCGGGGGTGGGGGGTGGTTGCAGAGAGCTGGGGGCTGCGGTGGTTCTTGGGACGTCCTCCCCAGTATGTGGCAGCTGGCCCTGAAAGTGCCAGGGAGGGTTTTAGATAAAGCAAGTGAATCTGCATGGATTCTCCTGCTGCGACACATCCCCCTGAAAACGGCGCAGGCGGCTGCAAAGATCAGGCCCCCGGGGAGCTCGGAGGCCCTGGTACCAGGCAGCTGCGCCCACAGCCGCTGCTCAGGCCGTGTCCCAGCGTCTGTGGCGGCTGATGAAGGCCACAGGCTCCGTCGCTCAGCGGGGGCCTCGTGGCAGTGGCAGGAGTGTGTTTGGGAGAACATTTAGGAGGCCGGGGGTTGCTGGCTCTTCCTGACCGAGGGCTGGCTCTGGGGACACAAGAGCTAGGCTTTGCCCCTCACAGCGTGGTCAGGTCCGACCTCGGTTTCCAGCCCACTCAGCCTCCCCAGAGGGGCCTGGCCTGGTAACTGTCCCCTCCCCTGTGGTCCCCTGCCGCCTGCAATAGTGGAGTGTCCCCTGGCTGGCACCTCACTCATGACCACCGGCCTCCTTGTCCCCAGTGCCCGTGAGGCTCTCAGAGGTCCCCTTCGACCCTCGCCGAGCCCCATGTGGAGTCCTGGCTCCCGGGAGCCCCTCCACCCCGCCTGACCACAGCAGGGCCGGAGGGTGGCAGGTCGCCTGGCTAGGAGATGGCATTCGTTAGCTCCTGGGCACAGCCCCCGCGGTTTTCTGCCTGATCGCTGCAGAAGCTTTTCCCGTGGCAGGTGGCTGTCGTCGTCCGTGTGCAGGGTGAGTGGTCCCAGCATGGGGGCGTCTGCGGAAATCTGGGTGCTGTCACGTGAGAGGAGAGAGGGAGGGTCCTCTGCACAGCTGTTTGTGTGCACACACGTGTATGTGTGTACGTACAGGGGTGTGCACGTGCGTGTGCACGTATTGCGTACCTGTGTGTGCACACACCCGTGTGTGTTTGGGGGAGGTGCTAGCCTGGGCCTCGGCCTCCTCGTGGAGCTTAGCACGGCCTGTCTTTTCTCCAGAATGACAGGCCCGTGTGGCTAAGAAGCTGTGTTACATTTTGGAATCGGCCTCCCTCACTCCCTTTTCTTTCAGGCCCAGCTCTCTCCTGGGACATCTGTTTCTTCTTTTGTCTGTTTCAGTTGTGGTAAAATCAATTAACATTTACCATCTTAACCATTTTCAAGCGTCCAGTATGTTGTGCAGCCCTCTTGAGAAGTCTTCATCGTGCAAAAGGGAAACTCTGCGCCCATCAAACACCGACTCCCCGTTCGTCTCTCCCAAGCCCAGCTTTTGGCAGCCACCATTGTACCTTCTGTCTCTCTGAACTTGACCACTCTAGGTGCCTCATAGACATAAGTAGAATCAGACAGTACTTGCCCTTTGGAGACTGGCCTTATTTAACTCCCAGCATAATGCCCTCAAGGTCCATCCACCTTTTAGCCTGTGTCAGAATTTCATTCCTTTTCAGGGCTGAATAATATTCCCTTGTGTGACTAGACCACGTTTCATTTGTCCATTCATCCATCAGTGGACATTGGGTTGCCCCCGCCTCTTGATGGTGGTGAATCATGCTGCAGTAAGCATGGTGTGCAGGACTTCTGTTTTTCCAGTCTGTCTAGTTTCATCGTTGCAAATACTCCTAGGCCCCCTGGTCCATCTGTCTGGGGTGTCAGTCCATCGATCAGTTCTAGGAACCAGGAAACGAAGGCCACCCCATGGGGAAGCTCTTCCCACAAGCTTCGGGCATCCCTGGGCAGCTGGTGTCTGCAAGGCTGGTCCAGTTAGGGAATGGCATTTTCTGTTACCATTTCACAGAGGACGAAGGAACAGGGAAGTCAAGGAACTTGCCCCAAGGCTCCCAGCTGGGAAGCGGCAGAGCAGGGATTGGGCCTGAGGCCAGCTGTTGTGAAGAGCATGCTCACACTCCCATGGCCCATAATCAGATGCTTGTACAAGGGGCCAGGGGGCGAGTGTGTGCACGGACTTTGCAGCACTTGTGAGCGGTGCAGAGGCCGATACGTTTGTATCTAAGGCCCAGGGTGTTAGTAACCGACGTAAGTGTACACGGGGCCCTGTTTATGGCCTCGGTGGTGGGCCCGCTCTTCTCTCCTCTCACTAAGACTGCAGGGACTGCTGTGCCTCCGAACAATGTGGTGCCACGCGGCCAAGTTCCCCTGAATCCCCTGGAAAAGTTTGCTGACATCTGAGTTAGTCTTGCACAAGTGCTTTTTCCATTTTCAGCTCCATTACACCCAAAGTACAATGCATTAGTTTGCAGACAGGCCCCAGATGACCCAGTTAGCGCTGTTTCTAAATGGATCCTTCCTCTCTTTCCAAAACACCACCATTCAAGTAATCAAGATGTCTCCCGCGGGGAGACACCAGCCTTCTCCCCCGCAGAAGTGCACCCCGTGAGGTTGGAATGCACCCTGGTTCCTGTGGGCATGCCTCATTCGGGAAGGCCAGGACCCGTGTGTGTGTGTGTGTGTGTGCGCGCACGTGCGCGTGCGCGTGCACACAGCCTTCTCCTCAGCATGTCCTGCTCCCCTTCTGTCCTCTCCCCCGGCCTGCCCCCCAGATTCCAGCTGGGGTCACTGCCAGGGTCCAGGTCCATCCTCCTGGTCATTCCCTCTAAAGGGGCAAAGCCGCATGTCCTGCTCCCTCTTCACTTTCTTTCCCCGACTCTCGATGACTAGGGAGGAGGCTGCGAGCAGGGGTGTAACCAAGCCTGCACCTTCTACGGACTGTCCCAGCTTCTTTGCCTGGGAGCACGTGGGGCCCTGCCTGACACTTGGGAAGGCCGGGAAGCGAGCCTGGTCACCCTGAAGCAGCTTCCTTGGGACCTTCAAAGAGCCAGTTACAGTGGGCACAAAATACCCTTAAATCGTTTGGGGGGCAGACAAGGAATAGAAGTTACTCCTTAATTCTCGTATGGAGAATTGGGGCAGTCAGGTAGGCCACCCTGCTTGTCTCTCTCTGCCGGCCCCTGGTGAGCCCCGTCTGAGCCGAGTGCTCGGGCTCCAGGACTGTGACCCGCTCTGCGGCAGGAGTCTGGTTGGCTGGGCAGTCGTGGCCTGGGACTGTGACCTCAGGCCGCGCATATGTCTCCTACTGGAAAGACAGAGACCCCGAGGGCTGGGAGGGACCCACACGGTTGGTTGAGAAAGGCCTGTGGCATCAGTGGCAAGGCAAAAATCCACAAAACAAAGGACAGATGGGAGTCCTGCATATGGTGCCAGGGTCAGCCTGCAGGCAGTGGCCTTCTGAGCCTGTCTGGGCTTCAAAAGTTGCCACGCCAGGTCCTGAGGGAGGGAAGGGGGGGTAGGCGAGGGGGGAGAGCCGTCCTGTCTAAGGGGAGCGTCATCCCCCAGCAGCCTTGGAAATCAGAGGCCCCGGCTGAATGAGCAGGCCTGGCCAGGGCTTGGATGTGAGGTGGCTCTGACACAGGCAGGAGTCCCGGGGGTGCAGCCGGGGGGTGTTCGCCGCAAGGCACAGAGGCGGGTCCCCGATAATGTTGAGCCTTGCCGTGGAATGAGAAGAGCAGTGAGGTGCACAGAAGGGCTCGGCTGTCCTGCCTGCATCGACCACCACCTGTGGCTGGGCCTCCTGCCGGCGGCCGACCCTTGAGCTCTTAGGGTGCTGACCCGACTCACCCTTCCTGATTCTGGCTTGGGGTCCCCTGCCTTCTCAAGTATGAAGATGCCTTAAAAAGTGACCAAATCCTCAATGAGACAAGAGCCATAATCGCAGTGTTTTCAAATTAAGGAAAGCGTAAGGACAAAGGCACCATGAATTTGGCGAGGCCTTTAGATGATGTGGGGTGGCCCCAGGCACTCAGGGGACAGGGCCCAGCCAGCCTAGGCCACTTCTGCCTGGCTCCGGGCTGGGCCTTCCTCATTCTCCAGCATGGCTGGTGGGGTGCGGCCCTCCAGGGCTGCTGAGCTAATGCTGGGGAAGGGGCCACCAGGGTCTGGCCAGTGCTTGCCGAGGTGCCCGGGGTCAGGTGCCGGGGCAGAGTGCACCGGAGAGACCTCCGGCGGTGGGTGGGCCTTCAGGAAGCCTCACCCCCAGGGTCCCTGCTGTTGGACCTGCTTCTGCCCTTGCACTGGGTTGTTGGAAGCAGCGTGGTGGGGAGGGACGTGGTGTCCTCTCGGTTCGCTCCCGCCACTGCATCTCCAGGACTTCAGCATCCCTCCTACAGAGCTATCGGGGTGCAGCCGGCCCACCTTCTCCCCTGAGCCAGCAAGTCTCGTCCTCTAGGGTCTGCCGCCATCTCCCCGTTGTGGTGGGAGAAAGGTGGGCGGGTGTCCACACCTTTCTGATGTCGTGATCTTTAGTGAATTCCACACGCGGGTGGATTTCACAAACTCAGCCTTCATCATCATTTTCCCAAACTCTTTGTGGTTGTCGGCTTGTGAATTCATCACCTCCTTGTGAGATGGGAACAGTGACTTCTTCGCTTGTAAGAGGAGCAGATGGGGCTGGTGGAGAATCTTCCAGAATGTGCTTCCACTGTGCACACCACCAGCCCTCTCCACTCCCCTGACGCAGGAACAGAGGCTCTGGGATGGCTGGGGGTGGGGGTGGGGGCGGGGGGGTAGGCACAGGGAGCAGATCCCCGGAGGGCCTGCGAGGTTCTCCCACAGGCCATGCTGTTGACTTGTGTTTTTTAACCTAGTCCAAATCATGAACGTCCCCGTTGGTGAGTCAGCAGATTGCACGTAGAAGCATTTGTCCCGTGGGCTTCTCCCTCTGTGTGATTCATGTCCCTGCTTCCTGCTTGGGGACTGCGGTGAGCTCCCGGCGGGTGTGGCGGGGACTTGCGTGCTGACCTGACACGTGTCTGCCTAGATCTGCAGCCTCATGCGAGGGGGCATCGCAGAGCGAGGAGGCGTCCGAGTCGGCCACCGCATCATTGAGATCAACGGGCAGAGTGTGGTGGCCACGGCCCATGAGAAGATAGTCCAGGCTCTTTCTAACTCGGTCGGAGAGGTAAGGCCGCGGCCCGTCGTCACCCTGCTGGAGTCCGACCCGGAGTCTGGGGCCCTCTGAGCCCTACATTTCCGTGCCCAACATCCGTGCCCCTGAGGGGGCTTCTAGGAGGTGCTCGGGAAAGCCACAGGCCCCTTCCCAGAAAAACCTTTCTTCTCGGGAGAGCCCGCCCTTGCTGGGACCTTGGAGCATGCCTGTGCTGGTCATGTGCTCCCACCTTGACCTCGGCCCTTCACTCCCTCTCCAAGGGGCGCTGGGCATCAGCCGAGCCGGCGGGGCTGTGTCTCTCGCCCAGGGAGTGCCGGGGACAAGGATGAGCAGAGCGGCGGGCGGCCTTTGCCTGTTCACTCGGGCTCTGTGCGGCGGACAGGAGGGCGAAGGTGGTGGCCACCGTTTCTGGAACTGGGTCTTGCGTGCTCCTTGTGGCAGCCCTGCCCGCTGCAGGCCTCACCCCCCAGGGCACAAGGCTCTGGGCTGGGGTTTGCCCCTCTGCCTGCTTCCTGCCATCTTCCTGCCCACGGAGCTGCTTCACCCTTTCCTGCACCGCTGGCTTTAAACTTCCTCCTTTTCTAGTTCTTTCTGGCATCCCTGCGATGCCAGCTTGAGGTGGACAAGGGTCAGAGCGGGGGGGGGCACAGGTTTCCCCAAGGAACTCACAAGTGAACAGGGTCATTCGGGGTAAGAAGTAAGGTGCTCAGAGTCTGTGGAACCGGGGTCCGGAAGGAGGCCTCCCCCAGCGCCAATGTGTGTGGGTGTTAGCCGCAGTGGGGGCGTGTGAAGGGGGAGTCAGAACGAATGGGGTGAGGGTCCCCCCAGGACAAGTGCGGGAGGCTGAGGCCACTGTAGAGGTGGGTCGGCCGAGGGGCCAGTTGCAAAGGGCATGGGTGCCCGGTGTGGGGGGAGTCCCCATTTGATTCTCGGGGCTGTGGAGGGCCCCGGGGGGCTGAGCAGGGCAGTGGCAGGCTCAGGCTCTGTGGCAGTGGGAGAGAGGGTGTGGCTTCCATCTTGTAACCACTGCGGGTGAGCTTGGCCCCTCGGTGAGTGGGTGGGTGCTGTTTCCCAGGCGGCTTCTGGCCACATTTGCTGGGGGCCTACTCTGTGTTTTGTGAAACTGCCAGGCTGGGGGAGGAGGCCTGTTTTTCTGGAGATTGGTGGTGGCAGATGACTGGCTTTCAAGAGAGAAGAGGGGGGCCAGGTAGGTGCCATTAGCCTCCTTTTACAAATGGCTTCAAAGAAAGGAAAATCCAATTTTCCTAAGTGGATGTTTGAAACGGCAACCCCACTGGGGTGATCAGCCTCACACCTACAAAGAAACCAATCAGGTGGAGGAGAAATGTTTCCAAGTCTTCAGACCTGAGACGAATTGGTACTCGAAGAGACACAGAGGCAGCCGAGGGTGTGGCTGGGGGATGGAAGTGTCTGCCTGCCGTCTTCCAGCATCCCTGAGCTCATGTGGGAAATCAGTCCCTGGTAGCAAGATGTGAGGTTTGGGTGGGTTTCAGATTAAGGAATGACACAGAATGTTCTCCTGATGGAAGAAGCCATGCTTCTTCACCATGGATGATGGTGGCATTAAAATCTTAAATTGATCACATAGATCCTGGTGGGGGGGGGGCGAGCCGGGAGCATGTGACACTGTGAAAACCATCTGCACGATTGGCCCCTCTATGGGTTGGTCAGACGGGGGCCTGAGACCTGCTTGCTGGAGGAGGGGCGGCCACACCATGCCCCCCACCACCGCCTCTTGCTGGGCACCGGGAGGGTGAGGCCTGCCGCACGCATGCCATCCAGACCTCCCAGAGCCACAAGGCCTGAGCCTGACATAGTCCTGGGAGCAGGGTACTAAGAGGAGATCAGAGCAGCAGAAGCAGAGCGCAGCTCCTGTGCTTCCACTGGTTTAACTCTTCCTCCCAGAGCCCTCACGGGGTGGGGAGAGGGGGCGGGAGGCGCACAAGGTCACTCTCCCTGGGGAGCCATCTTGAGCCTCACTGCTTATGTACCCAGCCCCTTGGAGCCAGAGAGTGAGGCCAGGCTCCGAAGGCTCATTTGCTGACCCCCAAAGAATGGGGGGGGCAAGTTCTCGGACCCCAGAACACTCACGTTCCCTGGCTTCCTGGGAAGGGTTTCAGAGGCTTAGGCACCCTCAGCCTGCTCCCAGATGAGTGGGCAAACCGTAGTCACAATTAAAAGTCTGTTTTTATGCCCCTCTGCTGTCAGCTTGAGCTGAGGGGAAAACTAGCACTTGAACGTGTGTGCAAAACCCTCTGGAGAGCCGGTTGGAGAGGCCAGCTAGGAGTCTGCCGTGCCAGGAAATGCTTTCTAAACCTCCATCGAGGTGGTCATTCCTCCCTTACTGGGCAGAAAACCCTCAGGGGGTCCCGAAGCGAGCTGGCTGCGGGAGTGTTGGATTTGCGTTGGTGGCATCAAGGGAGGCCAGCGTGGGAGAGCCGGTTCAGCCCCTGTCTCTCGTTGACAGATCCACATGAAGACCATGCCTGCTGCCATGTTCAGGCTCCTCACGGGCCAGGAGACCCCGCTGTACATCTAGGCCCACCCAGCCTGCACCGCCCAGCCCGCCTGGGTTCAGAGGAGCCCGAAAGGCTGGACCCAGGATCTGACCCCTGACCCCACAGCCCGCCCAAGGACACTGGCTCCTCCGAAGGGTGTGCCCTCACCACCCACTTTTTTTTTTTTTGGACAAAAAGGGGGGATGTCTTCATCAAAGGAGAGTCACAGGAAGCATCTCTGTAGAACAGTCACGTGTTTTGCCCATTTTGACCCGTCTTCTCGTTGCGACGGACAAGGCTGTTTCTCTGTAGCTGTGTGGTGTGGAGTGTGTCTTTCCTCCCTGAAGCCGTGGAGAGCGGACGTGAAGGGAGCCCCGCCAGGACAGCAAGCTCCTTCCCGGGACGCGGGGCCCTCGGGGTGCTTCGGGGGAGGGCGATCGCGCTGCTGCAGCTGCCCGGATCCCGGGGTGTGACTTGTAAGTGAAGTCCGGGAACATGTGATTGTACTGAACCAGAAGGGAGACGGTCCTGAGTTAAATAAAAGATGATGGCCACAACATGGAAACTCCATATTTATTTAGACACTATCACGGTTTTGACTTTTACTTTGACAAGCCATTCTTCAGACTTTAGGATTTCCGGGTGACCGCGCACCTACCCCTCCTGTCCTCACCCGAGGCTCGGAGGTTCCGCGGACTTGCGTGGGCACGCCCCCTGCTGGCCGTCTCTCCCCGCCCCTTGGGGGCGGGGCCCGCTGGCTCCTCCTCCCAGGGACACGGGGCGCAGCAGCGGCCGTCTGTTTCCAGCCTCTATACACACACACACACACGCACACACACACACACGAGCTCCCCCACCCCCCAAACGCCGAACCCACCCTGGCAGACTCTGCCACTCCCGGGGCCGCTGGTGGCGAGAGCAGGTCACTGGACGAGCCGGGCGTCGCCGCGAGCAGTATTCGAGCGTGTGTAGATAAAGTGAAACGTAGTCTAGTTCGGTTCATTAGAGGTCATTGTTAACTGACGTCCTTTTGTCTGGAACTCTCTTTTTTTGGCCCCGGCCTTGAAGAATACACTGTGACTTAAGAAGCCTTACCATGCAGTAACTAAAGCTTTAGGATTACTGTATTCAAGGAGTGACCTGTGTGTTGCATGCAGCCGACCTTAGGAAGACTCGCTAATAGCACTAATAAAGCTGAAGTCCTGACGAAAAGCGGTTTGTGTGGCTGGTTTGTTAGCGGAGGAATGGATGCCCGACTTCCCTCCACCTCGAGGCCTTACACGTGCCTCTGCAATGGTGCTGTGTTTGCTGAGAGCATCCCCTTCGGGTCTGGGGCCTTGGGGGGGGCTCTTCCCGGGGAGGTCAGAGGGGTGGGTGCTCCAGCACCCAGTGTGAGGCCCGCACCCCCGCCCCCCCCAGTCCCAAGGAGGAGACAGGCTGCTAACTGAATAAGGGAGAGAAGGAGCCTTGCCATTCTCCTGGTTTAAATTTCGGTGATTCCAGGAGAGGTGAGTTATATGCGTGTGTATCTGTAAAACAGAGCTGGACCATCCATCCCAGTGGCGTCTGCTTACCTGGAGGGTCCTTTGTGGCCTGTCACCTGGCGTAGGGAGGTGGGGTGAATGTGGGCTTTGATCAGAAGGCCGGGGATGGGGTTTGCCCCCCCACACCCCCCCCCCGCCTTGGTCCGGGGAGCTTAGCCTGGTAGGACCCACCTCTGGTCTGCCCACAATCCATCTGCGCTCCAAGCTATGAGCTACTGACAAGGCCCTTCACAGCTAGCCCGAGATGGCCCACACCCTTGGGTGACGAGAGGGAATGTCACCTGAATACAAGCTGGAGGGAAAGGGCGAAAGCTCCAGAGAGCCAAGGGGTATGTCCCTGCATTGCCCAAGACAGGGCAGGTGAACAGGCTCCGGAGACAAAAGCCATGGCTAGCAAATGACACGGGGTGCCGAATGATTCACAGAAAAAATCCAAATGAAAGACCGCTCTGAGCCAGTGGCCTGCATTCCTCCCGGAAGCCTCGGATGTCACATGCTTGGAGGGGGGCAGCTGTGGGCCAGCCCTGGCGGGCACCCGCCCTCTACCTCCCAGCCCACAGGCCCTGCCCTTTTCTGGAACGATGTTCGGAGACACGGCTGGCCAGCCGCAGGTGCTTCACACTCCCTGGCGGCCGCCTGAGACCCTGGTCTTCAGAGGCACACACGGGCTCTCTGCCTCTCTGTCCCAATTAGACCCGGAGACACAGAGGCCAGAAATAGTTTTTATTAAAACATGGATCATTATGAAAACACCTTGAGGTACATTAAATAAATACAACCTTCAAGTTGTACAAACAGGTCTCCTGTGGCTTGAAAACAATTTCCTATAAATTCTGCCTAATAGCAGCATCTGTGAATCAATACAGCTGAGGGCGGGGGGTGGGGGTGGGAAACATCCATTTGAAAGCAGCTTTCTGTTACATGGTTTGTTACAAGCATTCAAGCTGCGTTGTTGTCACCAGCTGAAGGAGACCTTGTGAAGGATGAGTCCCCCGCTTGTTTGCCATAGAGAAGGGGTCCAGAGCTCACCCACCTCAGCGTTCTTTTGCCCCCCATGCAACTGGCAGTGTCTGGACAGGCTCTGGCCCCCACGCCGAGCTGACCCCATTTGGGTTGTGGGGAAAAGGCAGGGAGAGTGCCCAGGACCCAGGCGTGTGCAGGTGGGGGGAGGGTCCCCTGCAGGTGGGGGTCCCGTGCCTTAGCTTCCTGGGGCAGCCTGCGAGGCTCTGCCCTGCCTGCTGATGCTTTATCGGGAGGAGAGCAGGGAGGCGGTGCACCAGCAAGAGGAACCACATGGTCTGGGCTTGGGGTGCTTGCTGCTGGGCACCTGGCTCCCAGACGCTGCTGGGCAGAGCAGGGTCTCGGGTACTAGAGCTGGCTTGTTCCTAGCGGCTCTAACTGGCACTTCTCTCCTCCCGGGACCTTTCCCGGAAGCCGGGACCCTGGGCCCTGCTGGAGCCCACATGGGCCACCGGGGGCCCCGAGCAGATGGGCAGAACGTTCTAGCTCAGTGGTATAAAACTGGGTACAGTCTCCTCACCTGCAAGATAGAGTTGCTCTGAGAGCAAATGCACAACTGAGCGTGGAAGGTGCGTGAAGGGCAGGGCTCTTGAGAACATCCAGGACTCTGGGCTTCGGTCAGAGCACCCGCTTGTACCCAGGTGGAGGCCCAGGCTGCCGCAGGAGCCCACGATGGCAGAAGAAACACTGTCCCGCTGCAGGGAGGAGAAGTGAAGGGCACAGAGCGCCAGGGCGGGCTCCCAGTGGCCGCTGTCCCTGGCTGCACAATAAAAATACTGATGGCCGAGCTCTACCCCAGAGCTGCGAGTGCAAGGGTAAGGGGCAGGCCTCACTCAAATTGCAGCCACGTCGGAGAGTGCAGGCTTAGCTCCGGGGCTCGGCCCAAGGACACTGCTATGTGCGCCCCCAAGCCCGAGTGTGGGCCCCCCACATGCAGGTGAAAACCCCCCGCAGCTTGCTAAGCTCTGGTTCCCACCCCAGGGACACCGAAAATGCCCGGATTCAGAAGCCATGAATGCTGTGCTGATGGGCTCAGGGGAGGCTGCTTGGAAAAACCATCAATTAACTGTACCAGCGAAGGGATTTGCTTTGGGCACGGGGAGGGATTTCAAAAGCCCTCGGCTGAGAAAAATGAGACAAGAGATTTCCCATTTTGTAGTCTGGATAAAGTGCTCATAATTCATCTCTGGGATTCTCCCGTGGAAAAGTTCTGGTTGGCCTCAGAAGGCCTGATGGGTATTCTTCCAGTTCTGTCACCTCAGCCAGAGGCGAGGAGGCAATGACCAAGAACATTTACCGAAGCCAAGTGTTCAAAGCTGACCGTCACTGCAGGCTCCCCGCACCTCCGTTGCTGGGGGCTCCAGGCGTCCGGACCGCAGACCCTCCCCACCAGCCCTTTCCCAGTGCCAACGACATGACGTCCCCAGCACGTTGGCTACGGTGGGGCGCAGAGCAGAGGGCAGGGCAGCCCACAGCCCCTAGACGCTGGACGCCAAGCAAGAGTGGGCAGCGGTCGGCTCCCTCCTCGTGCTCCCCATGCCAGGCCCCTGGGCTCTCGGTTGACAGCTGTGGGTTCTGGGCTGCCTTGTTCAAGGCAGGGCCACGGCACGGGCGCTGGTGGCCACTGCTGTGGATGGCAGAAGGACAGGCGTTCCCACGGCTGCAGAAAGTTCTGGAGGACCGTGCTGCTCCAGGGCCGTTGTGGGAAGTGGCTGGTGTTAATGTTGCCAGAACATGAGGGCCGGTGGGGAGGGGGTGGGGGGCCCAAGAAAGGCAAAGGCCCAAGCTGCCGCTGCAGGGAGGCGGGGCTGGCCTGCTTCCACATACCCAGCTCGGCGGGTGCTGTGTGGAAAGATGCTTTACAACCTGCGTCTTCTGCTGCCTGGCTGGGAAGCGGATGCTCTGGGTCATCAGAGACCTCCTTTCTGAGGAGGCGCACAGATCCTGGGGTATGGGCCTCTTCCCCCAGACCTCCACCCGTCCAGGCCGTCCTGGGGAGGGCAGACGCAGGGAAAACCCCCCAAAGAGGCTCCCCAAGAGTGTCTGCAGAGGAGGAGACAGCCAGAGAGACAGTGGGGAGGGTACCCCATGGAGAGGTGGTGGGGAGGGGAGGCCCAAGGGACCAGGGGACCTGGGGGGGGTGGGGGTGTCCAGCAAAGCTCCCTGCCACACCAGCTTGCTTCCCGGAGGCGGCCAGGCCACGCTGAGGTCTCCTAATGTGATTCGTAGGCACGACAGCCCTGCATCCTGCGGGCGGAGAGCTGGGCCTGGGCTGTCCTTCGTGCCAGAATTATCCATTTTCTTTCCAGGCAGCACACGATAAAGGGTAGATTATTGAGTGATACAAACCATAGAAGAAAATGGTCTCATATTACTCGATATCCTCTTCTATCCACTAAACACTCAACTGAATCGCAGGTGGGGGACAGTCTTGCTTTTTGACGGCCCTGATTTTGAAGATACTTAGCGTCTCTAGCGTCACCTGCCACTGTGTTTCCAGAACGCTGGGTAGGTGCTACGTGCCTGACAAAGCGGAAGAGTTCGCGGTGGCCACAAGAGTCATTTTTCTGTATTAGCGGAATAGGTAGGAAGTGTCATCCCCAAGACAACTGACCGGATCCTCCTGCAGAGAGGGACGGCAGCTCACGGCCTGGGCCACCCTGAGATCTGGGCCGCAGGCCCCTCCCCGCCAGCACAGTGGCCTCCAGCAAGGACGCGTGGGCCCAGGCCCATCCGGGTCAGGACCCGTGGCCTGGTCACACCTGGTCCCGAACGCCGGCGCTGAACACGGCCTCCTCCCCGTGGGGCTCCTCAGGGGGGCCGGCCGGGCGGAAGGTGCCCACCACGTGCCGCACCTCGGGAGGGAGGGCACAGTTCGAGCGTTCCAGAAACTTAGCCACCAACACCCTGGCGTCTGTGTGGCCCTTGCTGTCCACTAGAGAGTGTGGCCGCTCTTTGCAGACCGTCTGTAAGGTCTCTGGCTTTCCCCGCGGGTCGCCTTTCCGGGGATCCGGTGGCCCAGGGGGTGAGAGCGGGCGCCGACCTGCACAGGCAGCCGCGACAGAGTGAGCTCGGGAAACTAAAAATCAAGGGAAAAGATAACATCTGAAAACAACCAAAACAAGACAAAAAGCAGCCGTTAAGTGAGTTCTTGACAAAGCAAACGCAAGCCTGCTTGGGACACACTTTCGGCTGGCATTTCCACGTCCCTGGGCTGGTGCGCTGGGCGTGTCCCTGCTTCCTGGGTCCCTTCATCCCCAGTGTGGCCTGCCCCTGTCAGCCCTGAGTTGAGCTGGGGTTATAACCTAGAGGGGCCACAGCCCCCCGGCGCTGAAGGGCTGGAGATCCGAGGGCAAAATGCGAAGCAGGTGGGGCAAGAGGGGCAGGTGCAGGTGGGGATCCCCCTTGCCTTCGTCTCTCCGCTGGGGGGGGGCTTCTCGGCCTTGCTTGGCTCAGTGACCGTTGCCCTTGTGGGTCTGATGGCATCTAGAGATGGGTCTGCCTGAAGGCCATAGCTGGGGGTGACAGAGGGGCAATGAGGGCACCCCCCACCACATGCAGGGCTGACAGCAGCCACTGCTCACTGGCACCAGAGCTCAGAGCACCCGGGGCCCTGCAGGCCAAGGCCAGGGGCACCGGCTCCCAACAGGGCCCACGGCTGCTCCGGATGACCCGAGGCACAAGCCATGGTCTGACGGTGCCGTCTCCCCTGGGACCAGATTAGGGCCTGACTTGCCCACAGCGCGTTTCCCGGTGGCCTGGCATCGTTCTGGGGGCAGTGGGGCAAGGCTGACAATTCAGCACGAGGAACTGTAAGAACCTCACACGCGAGGCCCATCTCCCCCCACCCACCACAGAGCATCTCAGAAATTTGGTGAAACAAGCAGCCCCGAGCCTGTTACAGCCGCTGTTGCCTCTCACGTGTTCCCCAGAGCCAGAAGGGAAGGCAAGGCCGTTCTCTGAAAGCCCGCAGAGCTGGGGAGCCCATGCTCCTGGCTGATACCCCGAGGCAGCCAAGGAGCACGAGTCACCCCCCTCCCCCCGCCCCCGTCTCGCAGCAGGTGTCAAAGTGCTTCAGAAAAGGAGTGTCTCACCGGTCCCCAGAGCAGCCCCGGACAGTCCTGCTTCCAGGTCCTGGCTGCAGGACGGGGTGTGTGACGAGGCATGGCCTTAATCAGAGAGAGAATCCAGTTAACAGGCGGCAGGGAAAACGGAGCTCCTGACGACAAGATCATCACCCTCCCGTGGCCGAGAACTATCTTTTTGATGCGGTGGACCCGCAGGGGGAGGCTCCTGCACTCACCCCGAGCCGAGCCGTGCGCCGTCCCACAGGGCAGTCCCAGAGCTGGCGCCCCCCACGGGGCAGGCGGCATCCCCGGGCTGGGCACAGCGCGGCGGGCCAGCGCCCCAAGCAACCCCAGTGCCCTTGGAATGCCCATCCGCCCCGAGGGTCCCCAGAGACCCCCGGGGAGGCACATGCGGGACAGTAACTGCCTCGTCTAGCTGAGGAGAGGCTGTGCCCACGGCGTGGTGCAGGGACGCAGAGAAGGCCCTGTGACAACCTGTAATCAAACCGCCGCTTCTCCTCATCCCCACCCCCAAAATGTCACGGTTTGCAGAGCCCGACTTTCCCTACAGGGGGCAGAGGAGGCCATCAGGGGCCACAGAGCAGACACGCCCGGTGCATGGGATCGTCCCCCGGACTTGAACGGGTAATAGCCCTCACGGGGAGGACAGAAGGGCTGAGTGTGGAATCCTCCAGCACAGGCGGGGGGGCGGGGGTGCAGAGGAGGGTCTGAGGGAGTCCTGTCTAGTGAGCTGGCAGCTGGACGTGGGAGGGGAGGGCGGCGGGACAGAGGGATGCAGGCCAAGGAGCCTGCAGGGCCAAATCTGGCTTTTCCACCAGGAGGGCCCTTGTAGGCAATGACCTTGGCGGCTTCCTGGTTCTTTCCCGGGATACAGTTCTCCTGGGGCACGGATCCTGTGTATTTGGGGTTCAGCCAGACAAGACCACTGAGTCCAGGCCCCCAGCGGGCCTCTTCCGGGCTCTTTGGGTTCCACTGTAGGAAGTCTACACTCTGATGGCCCTGCAGGCCTAAGTCCCACCCGACCTTACGGGCAAAGACACTGCCATCCTCCCCCCTCGAAACCAGCACCGGCTTCAGGGCACACAAGGCCCCCTGGGGGGCTGGCGTGAAGGGCAAGTCCCGGGCTGCTGGGCACAGCGACTCTGACACCAGGCCCGACAGCCCAGGGAGGGCGCCGCCCCCTCCGAGTCACGTGCGGCGATTGGGACCCAAGCTCCAGGCCACACAGGGAGGGCTGCCAAGGGGGCCCACGAGGTGCTGCTGGAAACACACCTGGGTCTAACTGGGGCGCCTCGGCTGGAGGACACCCCGCCAGCCCAGCGCTGCCACTGAGGCACAGCCATGCCTTATGTGGCCCTGGGTCCCAGCAGGCCACGAAGCAGGCACCAGCACTTCCCCCAAGTGTGCAGCCCACGCTTGTCCTGGGGAGAGAGCCACCCGCCCGACCTGAGTCCCCACGTGGGCCCCAGAGCTGGTGTGCCACTGGCAGGCTGATGTCAGGGGCTAGCCGACCCCGGGTGGGCTCTCATCACCCCAAACCTTCCATCCCTCCTCCCCGTACTCCCCAGCCAGAAAGTAGGAAGGCTGGTGGGTGCTCAGCAGAGGCCCCTGGCTGTCCACCCCTCCCTAGGGCCCTCGGGCATTAAGGCCACATTCCCAAAGTGGCCCCTGAGCACAGTCCCAAGTGTCCAGGGCAGAGCAGGGCACATGCAGAGGACACAGCGGGGCTGGACCAGTCATACCTGCTACACTGGATGAGCAAGAAGTGGGGTCGCTGGTGGAGCGGGCCATACGCCTGGGCCCTGGCACCACCCATGTGCCCTGGTCAGGGCCCTCCGGGGACTCGAGGCCAGGTGGCAGGGGCTGCGAGGCACCCACGGGGCCTTCGGGGCTCAGGCCTGGCGCAGTGGCACCCTCGGATGCCAGGAGGCTTGAACCATCTGCGGGCTCTGCAAGGCAAGGGACACAGTCTTAGCACTGGGGCTGGGCCACCACAGAGCCACCCGAGACGGGCCCGGTGCCTGCCCGAGAGTGAGTCTCAGCCTCCTGGAGCCCTCCCAGGGGGCCCGAGCCGTCTGCCCTTCAACACCCAGTCTAGACCAACCTGTAATCCTGAGGGCGTGGAAACATGGAGCATGCTTTATGGTGTAGGAAGGTTTGGGTGGACGCCAGATGATCTCCCAAGAATCATTCCAGGGGGTGTATGGGGTGCGGGGCACTTACACTCTTCACAATCCATGAGAGATTAAAAGTCAGCACCCAGCCCCATCTCCCATCCAGGGCAGGCCTTGGGGGGGTTGACGTCCAGGAAGGGGGAGGTCACAGGATGCTCGATGCCCACACAGCACACAGCCCGTGCAGAGAAGGGTGGGGCTCAGAGGGGCACTAGGGCATCCTAGCCGGGGCCTCCTGGGCCCGAGAACCTGCCTGCCGCACACAGAGGGTATGGCCCAGGGCCTGGAGTGCAAGCCTTGCCCTGGTCAAGCAGGGGCGGGAGCCCGCCCGGGAGGCAGGCCTGCCTGGTTCTCCAAGCGTGGGCCAGGCCGTCAGCATCAGCACGGCCCGGGGAACGTGTAGGCGTTCAGCCCCACTGCACCCGAAACTCGGGGGTGGGAACGAGCCCCCAGGAGATTCTGCTCCCCCCCACCCCAAGTGTACGACCCACTGCTCTATCCCTGTGATGCTGGTCAGGTCGGGCTCCAGCCCCTCACCACTCCAAGGCTGGTCCCCTGGGGGGACGGGATCAGAATCTGTCTTAACAAGATCGCAGGGGATCTGTGTGCACAGTATTAAGGCTCAAGAACCAGTGCTCCCTCCGCTCTTTTATCCCATTACCAGACAAGGTCAGAGCTGCCTTCCATGAGGCTCCTCACCCATCAGGGGCAGATTTTTGAGGCGAAAGGCTCACCCTTTGTAAGAACCACAGCAGCCTGAACAACTCCGGGTGGGAAGCTTTGGGGTCTGTCCCTTCCATCCCTTTCCGTGGATACTGTGGGAGGCCTCTCTGCTTCCTTCGTATCTGTGCGCTTGCCCTACACCGAGGGCTTTACCGGTGACCTCCCACTTAATCCTCTCCGCTCTCCCAGGCTACCACTCAGGAAACACGGCTGAGAGGCCTCAGGGGAAGAGGAGCTCGAGGCCACAGAGTGGTGGAGCTGGGTGGAAGCAGCCCACTTCTAGAGCACTCCGGCTTCAGCAGCCCTCCACTATCACCCCTGCCCTCTCCACAGATACCATGAGACATTTAGCAGTCCATCTGGATGAACCGAACCTCACCAATCACAGCAAAAGAAAAAAAAAAAATTCAGGATGATTGATCTTTTTTTTTCCTTTTTTTTTTAGAGAGCGGGGAGGTAGGGGGAGGTAGGGGGAGGTAGGGAGAGGGGCAGAGGGAGAGGGAGAGAGAGAATCCTAGTTAGGCTGCACACTCAGTGCACAGCCCAACTCGGGGCTCGATCTCCCAACCCTGAGATCATGATCTGAGCTGAAATCAAGAGTCCCAGGAGCCCCAATCCTTTTCTTTTTTAAGATACTGGAAGAACAGGTGTAGAAAATAGAATAAATCTACAACTTTGGAGTGAAGAAAGACTTTGTAAACATGATAGACACCAGAGAGGAAAAGCTTGATAAATCTGACAATAAGAAAAATCGTAAAAAACAAAAACAAACAAAAAAACACAAATTGTAAAAATTGTATGGCAAAGGCATTATTAACAGGGAGGAAGCCGAGCACAAACTGGGAAGGCGTCCCTGCAGTGAACAGAAAAGGGAGAAAATGTATCTATTTAACAAATATTTTTCTTATAGATTCACACACACAAAAAAACACCCCACAAAACACTGCAAAAATGTGGGCCCCAAACTGACCTACAGGTAGGTAATAAACATGTAAAAAGGTGCTCACACTCTATCTTGTGTATTGTTCACCTGCAGGGGTGATAAAGATCATCAGGAACAATGATGTCTTGGGGTGTCATAAACACCGTTGGTGGGTACGGACACTAGCAATAAAACCCTTCCAGAACGCCATGTGGCCAACACGCCAAAACCTAAGATACCCATTTCCTTGGACTCTGCAATTTCACCCATAGGAACTGATTCTAAGGGAATGATTGGGCAAGCACTCAAAGCTGAATGCATCCATGTAGAAAAGAAACACTTCCCTGTATCCTTAGAAAACCTCAAACCAGCAAGTGGAATTACTAACTGTATCAAAATCACACAGCGGCATATTAAAATTATTCTGAATCCTATTCATCCCTGCTGATTCCTCTTGATCTCCGTTTTCTCTCTTTTTTACAGCTTTATTGCAGTATAACTGATACACAAAACCCCGCACATTTTTAATATGTACCATTTGATGAGATTGGACATAAGCATATATCCTTAATCCCAATTTGCTTAATGTCAGTGATAATCCAATGGCTGAGTTCCTCAGGGAAACAGAGTCACAGAGAGAGAAATGTGACTTAGTTCCAAATAGCTATCATTAACGGAAGCTTATATAATTAGGGTAACACAACAGGGAAAGCTCATAGGCCAAGACATTCTTGTACCCCCTCACCGGCTTTTGTTGTCTGTTTACACAGCACTGATCATCCTAGTGGACTTCCTCCGGCTTTTCACCTAACGATCACAAGCATTTTTCCTAATCAATGTAAAATGACATATTTAGCATATGTATCATATTTTCCTTGACTCTTATCAATGGACATCATTGTCCCTGTAAGTTTTTACTCTTATGAAAAATGCAAGTTATCTTTATGCCTACGGTTTTTTCTTTTTTCTTTTTTTTTTTTTTTTGCATTACCCCCCTAGGGCAGTTCCAGAAGTATGATCACCACATCTAACAGCATAAACATTTTTTATGGCTCTTTATCAAGATGCTTTGCCAAAGGGGTGTGTTGATTTACAAGCCGCCAGTCAGGTCTGGGTGTAGGGCCTTTCCTCTGGCCTTGCCAGCCTTCATGTCCTCATTACTATTTTATTTCAGTAAGTGAAAAACAATACCAGCATCTATCCCCTTCCGGGCACCCCCCTCCCAATTCTAGAGCTCATACATGAGTCTGACAAGGTTGCAGGATACCAGATCACCCCGTACCACCGTCGGTCACGCGTACTAACGAGTGTGCAGAAACCCAAAGTAAAAACAACGCCACTTACAGCTGCTCCAAAGAAAACGAAGCTCCCAAGTGTACACCTAACAAAACATGTTCAGGATCTGTATTCTGAAAATGACAAAATGCTGAGGAAAGAAGTCAAAGAAGATCCAAATCCACGGGGAGACAGACCCTCTGCAGGCTTAATGCCACTCCTGCTAAATTCCCAGCTCGAGTATTTGTGGGCACAGACAAGTGGGTTCTAAAAGGGATATGGAAACACACAGGCCATAGATGACCTAGAACAATCCTGATGAAGAGGAGCAGAGGGGAGGTGTGGCTTGCTGATGGGAAGGCTCAGCGCCGAGCAACCGGTCATCAGCGCAGAGGGACTGACGCGCAGACGAATGCCACGGAATACGGGGCCCAAAACTACCCCCACGCCATTATGCCCAGCTGACTTTTGTCAAAGGTACACAAGCAACAAACGGTCTGGAGCAGTTGGATATGCATAGACCAAAAAAATGACAGGGACCTCAACCTCACTCCATCCAGAAATTACCTGGTGGGAGGCATCTTTTCTGAAGTGAAACCTGCTTGGCCTGCTGTCCCATGAGTGTGTCTGTCTGTTCCTCTCCATATAATCCTGCCCACTTCCAGCCTGGCCCCTCTACCCAGAGTCGGTGCTGGAAGCAGCCCTGAGCTTCCCAGTCGAGCCCAGTTAATTGCCCGGATCCTGGGCAGTGAGGAAGGCCCCGCCCGCCTGCAAGAATTCCTGACTCCCCTGTCCATCTCTACCTGCCCTGGGCTCTGGGAGCCACCAGGCTGCTTGGCCTTGCCGACCATGCTTTCCTCCAGAACGTGCGTTTTTGGGAGTGATGTGGCTGGCACGGGGAAAGGAAGCCCCATCGGCGCAAAGTCTATCATGCACTGGGTGGGTGTGGTCACCTGTGGTGGGGGACCGAGACACGCTGTGCCCTGCAGCAGTCTCTGGGAAGGCCACAGGATACCACAGCTTTTGATGGCTGCTAGGAGCCACCAAGTGAAGGACAAAGTCACTTCCAAATCCTAGAACGGCAGAGCCCAGACTCCTACAACCCAAAGGCGTCCTCGTAGGATGGCCCCTTCTTATTTCTTAGATGTTAACTAGAGTTGGGGTTGAGCCCTGGGACTGTAATGGTGGTCCTTTCTGGGACCCTTAGTTATCTCACAAGTTAGCTGACTTCCATCTCTGAATAAGCCCACCCACCTGAGTCCACCCAAGGACCCAGCCCCTACCCATTTGCTCCCTCTGTGACTAGGCGTTGTCTGCTTTCCTGACACCTCAGACGACCTCCCCACCTCTGGCTTCGTACAGCGGCTCCCACCTCACATCTGAGAGGAGACCTTCCACATTTTTCCTTCAATGTCCACCAGGATACAACTTCCAGCATCCTTCCCCCGGCCTCTCCCCCCAAATCCAGTGGGCAAAGGGGCCCGGCCTGGCTCCCTCCTGAGGCAGAAGCCCAGTGGACATGAACCTGCTACAGTTTTAGCTCCAGAAAGGGTCCATCCCAGATGGAGTCAAGCGTGTCTTCAAACCCATACCCCTCAAGTGGAGAAGAAAGGGCGCTGGGGGAGAGGGGGCAAGCCCGCCCGAGAGAAAGCATGAGGCCCCCCAGGTGTACTGACTTACTTGTTACTACATGCCCCTAAGGGAGGAACTCTGGAGAACGTCTATGGTACTGAACAGCAAAGGCTATAGCAAATTCCATCCCCTTAAAGAGCAAGCAATGGAGGGAGGGCAAGGAGCAGGGAGGAGGAGAGAAGGAAATAGGAGAGGAAAGGGGACATGCTTTGGAAAACACAGACTTATTTCAAATGCTGAATGGGGTAAGATTACCTTGTGTGCCGAAGCCAGCCGTGGCATCTGGGTCCCTGGGGCTGGACTCGGTCGCCTGCTGATCCACACTCGTAAGCTACGGCAAGAAACGAGGCATCGGATGGGTCATCTGTAGTTTGGAGGGGACATCACAACAGGCTCCAGAAATCAAGGCTGATGTCAGAGCTCATCTTCTAGGAAGACATGTATGTACATTTCTGCTTTTCTCCTCTAAATTTATGGGGTCAGGCTGTGAGGATGCCAAGGCCAAAGGATCACTGCCAAGGCCTAAGCCCGTCTCTCTGACCTTCTGAAAGCAGAGTGCCCAGCACTCCCCAAGAGCCCACCAGGGCCAGGTGCCAGCGACCCCGAACCCACTCACCTTCCACTTCCGGGGGCACTGCTGGGGACCAACAAAGGCCACACAGACTCCTCCAGAGTCACTGTAGGAGGTAGGACAGCCCCTGGCCTCGCTTCCAACGCCCTCCTCCCAACTGCTCTCTTCCCTGTTTCCACAGCAGGAAGAATAAAGCCACACGGGACAGACAGTCATGAGACCTGTAATGCTTTGGGCCCACACAGCTTGCACACAGGGTGGATGTTTAAGAAACAATCTTGGCCTCCGTGAGCTCCCAGACTCCCCCAGAGCATGCATTTGCTCCTCTTCCCTTTTGCCTTCTGCAGATGGAAGCAAGAGGTTGCTCCCAAGGCTGACCTCCCTGCCTGAGCTCGGGCTCAGGGTCCATGTCCACTCAGGCCATGTGCTCGGTTGAACGTGGGCCCCATGACTCCGGGTACACTGTCCCGTCCTGGTGCAGGGGGTAGCCGTGACGATTGCATCGTGTTTGGAAGTCAGCATGCTCTTGCAGATTTCTTCTTGAATGGATCATTCTGCCCAGAGAGGCCTTTGGGAACATGGGGGCAGCGGGGGGTGGGGAGTGATAAGACCAGACCTCCTCTGCTGGGCAGGGATGGGGCGCCTCTGCTCTCCTGCCCTGTCTCCCCCTCCCATCCTCTGCTTGCACACTCGGTTCCACCCCGGGTGACCACATCTGCTCCATTGCTCCTTTTAGGGGACAATGGCCCCACACGGGCCATGTGCCTGAATGTCATGAACACCGTACATGTGTGCCCCTGTGCTGACTCAAAAAACGATTTTTGAGTCCTTGTGTCATTTCAGAATTGCTTTGGGGACCTGCTCGCAAATAACGAGCTCTGGGGGAGGGCCGGGAAGGTGAGGCGGGCCCCTGCAGCTCGGTTCGATTCCAGCTCAGGTAATTCCATCCCTGCCTCCCTTGTCTCCCGTCACCTCACTCGGAGAGCTGATAGTCTTCTCCTCTTTCCACCAGGCTGGAGCCGTGGCAGGTGCTGGGCTGTAGCCCTCCCACCAACACACAGCGGGGGAAAGCATGCCCTCGGCGGGGACCCGCGACACGGTCTGGGGGCAAGAACGGCACCTGCGGCGAAGACCCAGAGCCGCCTATCCGTTCCCTTTGATCCCACTTATATGTAATACTGCACACGCTATGTGCCTTCCTCAGCGCACCTGTTCTGCTGCGGAGGGAACCGGGGGAGGGAGAGTCCCATGGCCACCAACGCTCACCTGCTTTTTCACTGAAATCGCTACCTGCCTACAACTGATGCTGGAAATCTGTCGAGAATATTCTGCTAAATCACACAAAAAAGAACAATGCTCTCAAGGTTCATTCCCTTCCAACACTCTTCCTGACCCTGTAAACATTTATTTTTTAATTTTTTTTTTATTTTGCAGGCATGGGTGGCCACTTGGACACTCGAGGCCCGAAGACAAGCTCCTGGAAATAAAGAAATATAAATAAAACAAGAGAAATAAAAGGCACAGTGAGACAAGGTCAGGAGGAAATTGGATTCATTTCGTATTTTGCAGTGGTAGCATTGGCTTCCCTCTGGCTCCTGGTCAAATCCGGGTTTGAGAAGAGACAGCCTCCTGGCAGCACATCATCACCTCTCGTAAGCGGGGTGGCAAGGGTTTAATTTGAATTTGGCCTTCCCTGATGGCCAAGGCCACCCTGCCACCCGAAAGCCGGGAAGGGAA
>NC_138377.1:108941406-108970308 GCF_054177405.1 Leptonychotes weddellii
GGCTTGTAACAGCTCTTGCAGGAGAGGGCTGCTGAGACGTGAGGCTGTGCATATGGTTTCGCGTGGGACATCCAGAGGCTGCACTTACTTAGTCCCAGACACGCTCTATTGACCAGGTGTTGTAATTAAAAAGTCCGTTGGGGGGCGCCTGGGTGGCTCAGTTGGTTAAGCGTCTGGCTCTTGGTTTCGGCTCAGGTCAGGATCTCAGGGTTGTGAGATGGAGCTCCGCTTTGGGCTCCACGTTGGCACTGGGCAGGCACATGGTGCCTGCTTGAGGTTCTCTCTCTCCTTCTCCCTCTCCCACTCCCCTGCTCGCATGCATGCACGCGCATGCTCTCTCTCAAAAAAATAAAAATAAAAAAAGTCCAGTTGGCATTGGGCAAATAATTTCCTCGTCTCCCTTTCTCTTAGGAAGCTCTGTGGCTAAGACACCCATGAAAATTCTGCCCTATTTCTGCAGTAAACTTCCCACTCCTGGGTTGGGTCAACCAGTGAGTATCAGATTTATATCAGATGGTCTTTGGGGGTAATTGTCTGCAATCCCAGATAATGTGAATTAAGATCTTAGGCTAATGCCCCAAGGCAATCTTTGAAGTGGCTTTGCTTTCCAGATTTTTAAATGTAAAGGTGATTTCATTTGAAACTATAAATTCTAACCTTGAGGACTTACGGTTGGCTGCACCTCTGCCATGTCCCCTACCTTTCTCACAATTTCTAGTCTCCTACCTCAGGCTTCCCGCCAGACAGCCACCAAATTAAAATTCCTGAGGTACCGCTGGATCATGTCAACTCCAAATGCCAAACTCTTCAAAGGCACTGCTGCAGTCCGACATCCAAGGTCATAAAATCTGTATCCAAATTATTTCCATGAACTTCCTTCATTACCTTCAGCTCCCCAACCGGGCTCCATGATGTCCCACCACCGCGTCTTTGCCCAGGCTGTCCCTTGATGAACTTCCCCGTTGTTCACACGCCCACTCCCACTCAAACTGTCAAGGTTGGCTCTTCCCCTGGAGCCCCAGAGAAGTTTCTTTGAGGCTGTCCTGTCACCACGCCAGACTGTTAGTTCCTCGAGGAGGTGACTCTGCTCAGCTCATGGTTCCGTATCCCACAGAACACGGCACAGTCTTCTGTGGTCCCTGGAACGTAAGCCTGTCATCCCCACAGGAAGATCAAACTGGCAAATTCCCAGGAACTTTCTTGCTATAGAAAGGAATGCACCCCTTTCGATCCTGCCCTCCAGTTATGGTCTTGAGCCATGGGAAAGAGAAGGACGTTGCAAACGAAGTCTCCAATCTGGGAGAGTGAATGGGTCAAAGTGAATGTGCTCGGTCAAGGGGTGCTGTTTCTTCCTGCATTAAAAATCTCCCGCAGATGAGCAGTCTCCTGCCCCTGGGCCCACACAACGCATGCTCTGCTTTCCCATCAGTCTGTCTTCCTCTCTTTATCCAGGCAAGTCCTGAGAGGCAATTTACATGCCTTTTGTCCACAAGGTGAAGTAATTAACCTCCCCCTCCCCCTGGGAGAAAGGATGGTGCTGTAAAGGGGGGCAGCTCCTTGCCATCTGCAGGTGGGAGGGCTGCCCCAGGGGGAGGGGGCAGCTGGCCAGTGCAGCCTTCCCTCTGTGGACAGGAATGGGTTTCATTGACTTCCAGACTCCCAGAGGTGTCTGTGGGATTGAAAAGCGCTGCCAGACCACGGGTCAAAGAGAATGGGCCCAGCAAGGCACCAGGCCTCCCCTCCAGGGGAGAACGGAGGCAGCCCCTTAATCACCAGCTTATCCCCCTCCCAGTGGGGCCGGCCCAGAGAAAGGCCAGGTGGACCCACACTTCTTCCACAGATCATGTTTTGTCGAGGCCCTTGCAAGCCGGCCGTTTTCTGGGCCAACGCAATATGAGACGGGCTTTCTCAGCACATTTCAGGTGGGCAAGGCTAAGCTATGATGGTCGGTAGGTTAGGGGTGTTAAGGATATTTTCAAATTACGAGGGGTTTCTCGGGTTTAAGCCCATCATAAATCGAGGAAGATCTGTATTCCATGCTCCAGAAGAAAAGAGTTAAACCAGCGATAAAACACTCATCAGTATCGTTCTGGTGTGCGAGTGTGGGGTAGTGCATCCCATGTCACACCCAAATCCAGAGGCCCCTTTCCAGCATCCAGGGTCCTTGATAGGCTGGAGGGGGGCGTTCCCCATTCCCATCATCAGGACTGCTGTTGGGGGTTCTCGCCATCAGGATTGAGAAGCAAAGGGCTCTGAGAAGTCCTGCGGCTCTCCACAGGGTGGTGGACCCAGAATCACGCATCTTCCCAGGGCATTCTCCCTTCTGGAAATGGGAGTGACGGCTCACCAAGAGAGGACAGAGAGGCAGGCCAGTGTTGGTCCCCAGCATGGAGCTGAATTTCTGTGATGGCAATTAGCAGCAGGTGGAGGAGGGGTGACAGCAGAACTCTTTCTTTTCCCCAAGGTAGCCGTGGAGAATCACACACCTCTGGGCTTGCTGGGGTCTCCAGGCCCATGTACTGCCCTGCCTCGTGTCCCTGCTGGTTACAGGGCAGAGCTGACCATCTGAGGCTGGGTCAGCCTCCCCCTCCTGCCTCCTATGGACTTCCGTCCCCGACCCTGGCTCAGCTGCTCCCCACCCCCCGGGCCCTTCCACAGCTCCTTGGTAACCCTCACGCCCCAGGCCCACAGTTCTACTAACTACCGCCTATCTTCTCTCCTCTTGGCCAAGCGTCTCACAAGAGTGATCTACTCCAGTGCCCAGTGTGTCCCTGGACCAGCAGCCCAGCAACAGTGGGAGCTGGGGCTTAGGTAGGGATGCAAATTCTCAGCAGGATCCCCCTCCCCAACTACTGACTCACAGCCCAGCAACAGCGGGAGCTGGGGCTTAGGTAGGGATGCAAATTCTCAGCAGGATCCCCCTCCCCAACTACTGACTCAGAAACTCTGGGGGGGCAGGGCGCGGCTCAGCCATCTGTATCTGATCAACAAGCCCGGGATGCCCACCGGAGTCCAAAAACTGCTCACTCACACCCCTCATGTCCCATCCCCTCCTCTGGCCCATGCCGGCACCTACCCCATTGCCCCCTTGTAGCCGCTCCTGCCAAGGTCAGCAGCAGTCTCTGGATGATGAGCCAGGGGGACCAAGGTCAGCCCCTCACAGGCTCTGGGCAGCACTGGACCTATCTCTTCCCTCCCGAACCACTGTGTCTGTGAGTCCAGGCCCCCTAGGAGCCCTTTTGTGTTCTGCTCTGCAGCCTGTCCAGTTCCTCTAGCACCCAAAGTATTGCCTCCTACCCCCTCCCGGTTCCCCAGAATTTGGTGACCATGACTGCGGCTAACCTGGATCTCTCCAAGGCCCCAAGCTATAGAAGCTGCGGATGTTCTGATGACCCTAGATTCCAATGAGCCGAGCAGGTCACCCTTTACCCATGTCATACTCCTTACAGACTCATCCTGAGTGGCTTTCTGTTTGAGGATGTGCATGCTGCGCTGTGCCTTCTTCTGAGCCTTGCCACTGCCACCCACTCAGCCTGAGCCCTCAGCTCACAGAGGCTCCTTGGACACCCCCAAATATGGATTGGATGCCTCTGCCCAGTACCCTCCAACAGGGCACAGGGCTCCCCTCAGAGTACTTATGACTCCCTTCACAGTTTCCATTGATAATACTGATTTGAGTGATTTTTATCATAAAGAGGAAAAGAAATCACTTCTGAAAGGCAGAATTCTCCACTCCGCTTTTTACAAAATTCAAGAGTAATTCAATTATTATAAGTTTAGAAATAAGATTTCAGTCACGCTTTGCCTCTCCACTAATGAATCCTGCCCCCATGCAAACCCCAGGCAGCTCCCACATGTCTGCTTCTACTGTGGACAGAAAAAAGGCCAAGAGTCCTTGGCCGAGTCCATCTGCTGTCTGCAGCCTGATAAGCTGGTCCAGGACGTTTCAGGGCAAGAGTAGGCAGAGAAGAAGGCCCAGAGGCTCAGGTGGCCAGCACCAGGGTGGGCTGGGGCGGGCCTGAGCAGTCCCACCCAGGTGACCCTCAAGGAGAATCCTTCTTGTAAAAAACGTGTGGCCAACGTCCCACTAGGCACAGAGGTAGGCACCTCTTGCCTTTTCTTCCTGTCCCACAACCATCCGGCCTGCAGAATGTGATTTCCATTGTGGATGGGATTGTCTCCAGAGGCTTGTGGAAGCTGAGTCTGAAAAGCCATTGTGCAAAACCACTTCTCCACCCACAGAGGTCCCTTAGGGCCAGGAGCTCCTTGGTGGGTGGCCAGGAAAAGGACGGGCACTGCCTCCTGGCCTTCTCACCATGTGGACCCGAGATCTCAAAGGGGCAGCGAGGACATCAGAAGGTCTGGGCCAGGTCTGAGGCCTGCACCCCTTCCTAGCAGGTGACTTGGGACGCCTATCCGAAGGTTCCATGCTGCTGAGAAGCCCAAAGGGATGTGGGTCCAGATGGGCTCGGGAGAGACAGCAGTGCCCTTTGGATGCTCCTGGTCCTGGTTTTGCAGACTCTGCTCTGCCTAGGGCTCAGCGCCCAGAACTGGCTGCAGCCCTCATTCCTGGCAGGAATTCTTAGCTCCCCTGCATGTGCCCCTTCTCTGCTTGACTGCTGTGCTCCCCACATGTGCCCCAGCCCTGCGGCCTCACCGCAACCTGTCCTGCACTTGGGTGCTGCGTGAACTTTTGAGTGTTCACACCTCTCTGCCCTGGCTTGTGGCCTTTGATATTCAGGAGTGACAACTGTGATGTTGACAACGAAGATGACAATACCATAAAAAGGGCAACTGATGTTTGCTGAATCAGAACCTACTGTGTGTCAAGTACTGTGCTGGGTCCATTCCACACATCCCATTCCATCCTGTGTGTTGGTACTATTATGATCCCCATTTTACAGATGAGGAAACCGAGAATTCACCAACGTATCCCCAGTGCGTGCCCACTGTGGGTCAGGCACCCCGAGGCTGTGGGAGTGCCTGGCTCACCTGGCTCAGAGGAAGCCGGCTACACCCACCTGGTGGCTCAGGCACTTCCCTGGCCTATGGCTGCCCAGCCTCATGCAGGACCAGGGATCCAGGACTGCTCTCTCACCTCCCCAGTAGACAATGACAGAGGCATGTCGCTGAAGCAGGCCAGAGTCCCCCCGGTACTCGGTTCACAGCCTGAGCTCTATCCTTGAGGGTCTCTGCTCATGGCTTTGAACCTGTACCAACCAGCTCCTTCTGCTCTGTGTCCCCAGACACACCTGCTAGCCATCAGCTCAGGTGCATCTGAGAGAAGCCAAGGGAGAGAAGCACAAATATTGGGACTGGCATCTTAGGGCCTGGGGTGGGATCTCTGCAGGTTCTACTCTCTGAGCCTGCTGCCTCCTCTCCACAAGACCAGAGAAAGAAATACAAATGCAAGGAGTGTGCCTAAGTACAGGAAACTGGCTTGTCTGGCGCCCGGGTCTCACCTGGCTGGTAGTGGTTGGGCCCACCACGGCCTCGTAGGGTGGGGGGAGTTCGGCAGGGTAGAGCAGGCCAGGACTGTTGATGGCAACATCATACAAAGTGCTGAATGGAGAGGGAGCAAAGTCCAAGTGGAGGCCCCTGAAAAGGGAGAACCATCGCATTGTCACTCCTGGGGTGGGGGAGGGGAGCCTGAACTGCTGACCTTTCTCTTAAAGGCGATCAGAACGTCATTTGTCAGGGTTTCCCCTGGTCAAATACTCATTGTGTTTGTGAAATAAAAGGCTCATTCGCTAGGCAGTTTTACCTTCTTTTGTTTTTTGTTTTTTTCTGGAGAGATGTCGACATTTTCACTAAATTCTATGGCCCTGTCCATTAAAATTAAAATAATCATAGAGCCGATTAAATCTTTAATTAAATTTTACGGTCATGTTAATGACCATAACTCAGTGGCAGTTTTGCGTTTCATGAGAACATAATGGAGCCACTCTTGTGGTTTGCTTTTGTTGTTGCACGGCGGCAATACCAAGAGAAATGTTCTTTCTCTAAGCCAATGTTCTCTTTTCACTGTTCACGCTCTACTCTCTAATCAAACATGCTCTCATATGTTCGCTCTCCTCCGCTCAGCTGCCCCACTGAAAACGAGCGTGGCCGTTGCAAGTTCCACCTCCCCCACTGCTCCTATCTTCCTGGTGTCCATGCCAGTCACTGCCACCATCACCAGAAAAGACCCACCTGTGGGCCTCGGCTGTGGGCGTGCAGGTGTACTCTGGTGGGTAATAGGGTGGAGGTGGGAGTGGGGGGATGAATTCATCGAAATCCAGGGTCTGGTGGAGCACAGTGCCATGGGGGGTCACGCAGGCTGGGCTCGCAGAATGCGCCCTTTGTGGAAGGAACTGGAAAACAGAGATTCAGAGTTATTTGGGACATCTTGTGTGGCTTGTGTCTAATTAAGCTAATTACACATAAGCTTTAATGATCCATTTGGAACTTATGTAATTTAAACTGTCGGACTGTGACAGCAAAACACACACTTCAAGATGATGGCTCCATGAGGAATGCCTTGCCCCCAAAGCTTCTTCGTTAGGCTTTGTTTCTCACACTGCTACGCAGAATGCCTCCATCCTAAGGAGAAATAAAGTCTGGGAAGTCTTTAGTTCTATCCCCACCCCTAAATCTTTCTCTTCAGATTATACTACTCAAAGCCTGTGGGTCAAAAGGGTGCCTGATGTCCATGATTTAAGACTGCATTTCTGGAAGTATGTTCATGAGAAAACACCAGACCCTCAAGATGTTCCTCTCTACCCCCTCCCAAATTCCTACAGGGAAATAAATTTGGGAAATGCTACCTATTGTACTCCCTTCTTGGAGCCCTGTAATGCATGTTTGTGTGTTAAAATTCCTGAGAAGGTCTGCACCAAAAAAAAAAAAGTTTAATCCGTTAATGGAACATTTCTCATATATTTCATTATAGGTCCCTTTGGACAAATAGTATCTATACTTCTCAGTCCTAGGAAATTCATAAACTTTGTAAAACACTGCTCTGAGGGAAAAGAATCATGAGCGCCAGAACATTCTGTGGGGCAACCTTAAAACCGAGATGCTGCTTGAGCAAACTGAGGTAAAATCGTTTAAACAAAAAGAACTCTGCCTCTGCCTAGCTTTCCATTTCTGCCCATAGGGAGCACTGGCCAATAACTTCCCATCCTCTGGTCACTGCTCCCCAGAGGTTACCTGTGGCATGGAGATGTCTAAGCCATTGCTCCAGTTCCAATCAACACCTCACTGTGAGTGCCTGCAGGTGCAAGAAGAGTGTGCTACTCGAATGCTATGGTCTGGGATGCCCCACCGCATGAAGGGTGAGACAATCAACTATATACAGCAAAGCAAGGACAGTTCCACTAGTAAACAATCTCTCCAAGCACTGTGCAGGGACCTGGAGTCTACAAAGGGTTAATGAAGATGACATCTGAATGGGTCTGAAGATTGGTAGGTAGGCTTGCAAGAAGGTGCTCCAGGCTCAAGAAGAACAGGTGAGCTAGTGAAAGATGTGTTTAAGAAAAGCCAATTTATATAATACTCTAGAAGTTAATTCTTAATTCTGGAGGCACTGGGGAGCTAGTGAGGGTGTTAGAGCTGGGAAGCAGTGCTATTAAAGATGTGTGGTAGGACGTACCTTCTGGCAGCTGTGCTTAGGGTAATCTGGACTTGATAAGAGGCTGGGATGGTAGGACATTTTTGCATGAGTAAGGGTGAGGTCACGATTCTGAATATGGTCAAATGCCACGAAATCAGCATGCTCTAGACTCACAGAGAAAGAATAGTGACCATGTCTACACATGTAACACATCAGACTGAAATTGTCTCATGTGGGTTTTCTTAACACACAGAGCACGTTCCTTGCCTTTCCAGTAGGTCTGAGCCATGGCTTTGTTTAATTGTCTGAAATAGAGGTGAGTCAGTGGCTATGAGGAGGTCGAATGTGTGTCTGTCATCCTCTGCCTTGGAAAGCTGTCAGCCCCGATGCGTATTGCACAAAGCTAAGCAGTTAGGACAAGGCCAGATGTCCTTGAGGTCTAATAGGGACATATTTTGAATGAGTCTCTATCGGAAATTAGAAAAATCAATAACACACTCAAGCATGAAATGCAAAAGTCAAAATGCTTTTCTAGTAAATGTACAATCCCGCCAGGAACGGGAACAACAAGCATTTTCACTCCAGATGATCCTATTAGCAGGTTTAAATGCATAGATGCTGCCACACACCAGAGGTTTTTAAAAGGCTAAATGACAGCTTTAACCACTTCTGCTCTAAATGCCAGATCACCTTTCCAGTGGTGTGTTGGGTCCATCTTTAGGGAAGCAAGTCAGACTCAACTTGTTGCAAACTGAGCTTTATACCTAGGTTCCTCAGCCTTCCCAGGCAGAAGCCTGCAAGTGACACTTGACATACACCCTCCTCCCCCAATGAGGTGGGGTCTGTCTCCAAGCCCAAGGTCACCTGCTTGGAACTCTGCTCTGAGATGCTAGGGCTGGAAGTCTGCAAACCTTGTTTCCCAGACTCCCTTGTCGGTTGGCTTCCTATTGGGCTCTGCCAACAGGGGGCGCGAGAGGGAGTCTGGAAGAAGAGAGCTACCATTCTGCTCCTTCCCCGCTCCTACTCTTTGTGTTCCACCCTAAGGGGTGGAAGCTGCCTCCATGGTTGCTTATCTCTGTGTCTGTTCTCTCTTCCCAGATCCCCACTTACCTTTCACCTGGCAACCTCCTAGTCATCCTTCAGGACCGGCAGGAATGCCTCTTGGCCAGCCCACACCCCGCCACGCTGCCTGCTCTCACGTCTGCAAATTAGTGGCCAGGCGCAAAGCCTGAGCCTGCATTGGGGTGTGGTGGGTAGAAAACCAGCTCTGAATTGTCTTCTTCCCCAGGTGGACCTCCTTGCTCTGGGCCAGTTTAGTTACGACCATAATTCATGATGAACTATGAATGCAGGCAGGAAAACCTGCTTGTTCTATGAGAACCAAGTTGAATGCTTTGGAAAGACCTGACAAGGGAGAGCAGCTGAGCAGAAAGTTCTGCCAAGCCAGGTCCTGGTAAGGCAGCTATAAGGAGTGGAGATGAGTCATAAAACATCCAGGGGAGCTCTGCATTCTGCTCGCTTTGCATGTCTCACTCCAATTTAAAGGAACTGAATCTGGAAATTACAGATGGTGCAATTTTCAATGAAGTTTATACAAGAAATACAATTCGGTACACTAATACGTAGACCCCCAATCGAACAGAAGGTCTTGGCCCCAAATCAAAACCCTGGTGGACAAATGTTAATTTTCATATTTAAAGTCACAATGTTTCCAGCATATACGTTTCACTGTTAGGACTGTCTGTTGTAACTAGCTTTTTAAGATTAATCAGGGGGCTGCCTGGGTGGCTCAGTCAGTTAAGCATCCATTTGCAATTTTGACTCAGGTAAAGATCTCAAGGTTGTGAGATCCAGCCCTGCGTCAGGCTCCATGCTCAGCGTGGGTCTGCTTAAGACTTTAAAAATAAATAAATAAAATCTAAAAAAAAAGAAAAAAAAATCAGACACCCTTCGGTCCTAGTCTGATAGATAAGTAGCACCTACCCCCCAGAGATATTTCTGGTAAACCCAGACCTCAAGGAAGGTCACTGTGGGTCCAAGGAGGGACCAGCCTCTGTGAGGCGTTGGTAGGAACTGGGGTGAGCTGGAGAGGTGAAGATACTGGTGAACTTGAGTGATTCTGGGAATTCCGGGGTGGCAGGTGTTACAACCATCCCTGACCGTGGCACCCCTTGCTAGCTCCATGGATGAGCCCACCGTTAGCACATCTGTGAAAGGCTCGGCGCTCCGTCTGCACTTTCGGGAGGTGTTCTACTTTACAGGGCACACGACTGGTGTTGAGAACATAAATGACAATAAAAGATGAAGTTCACAAGCAAGTGCCTAATGGAGACACATGTAATAGCAGATGATGTCCCTTAGGCTAAAGTGGCTGGCAATAAAGTTCATGGGAAGGAAAAGAGCTGAATGGAGAAATGGGGAAGATGAGATTATGCTCAAGAAATAAAACTAAAAATGTGAGATCAGAGATACTTTGGAGGTAAAAGCTTTCTCCATTAAACTGTATCAATAAACTGAATTTTATCATCAGTTGCCTTTTGCCACTATTTCCAAAACATATTAGAGTACTCCAGCTGTATAAATTCTGATGCTAGGCATAAAGCTTTGCATCTCATGTATACATGCATTCGTGATATGAATTCCAAAAATGGTTAATTATCCCAAGATGCCGATCCCCAGAAGGAAGGAAGGAATTATGGGTTCCCTCCATGCCAGGCTAAGGCCCTTGCTGTGAGTCAGTCCGTGGTCTGGGGTGCCCCGTGGTCTTTGGTGCATAAATGACACCAAGAGAATTATCTTGCTTCCCGTTTCTGTGTTTTTGGAGCAGAGCTGGAACTTAAAGGTACTTGTGAAACGATGTGTATGCAGACACCTCCTAAATTTTTAAAAATTTGTATCCCAATCCCTTATGATTGTCTCACGCACACCAAAATTGAGAGCAATATATCTAGGCACCCTCTTTCACCGAATCTTTCCAAAGTATTCATTTTTTTTATAATAGAAACAATGATCTTTTTTGCACTCATATTTCTCTGGCTTCTGTAACAGTACAATATGCACTTACAAGGCAAATACCACTGGCCTAAGACTGTTTGGGGGACAGCTACAACTGTCCCTTAGGCAGCTTGTGACCCAACTGCTGGGAGCAGAGATGGCATGTGGGTGAATCACAGAGGAGGCTATGCTGTGGGGAGCAGGCAGCGCATCTTACAGGTGGGATGGAGGACCGTGGCTCTCTAGCCAGTGGGTTCAGCACAGGGGGACTAAGAGAGCTATAACTGTATGCGCAAGGAGCTTACTGTAGCGCTGTCTGCATGGGCCTAACAAAACCAAAATCAAAACCAAGAACGACTCAAGCATCCACACAGAGAAATGGCTGATGGACGTTACATTCACAGTATGGATCAGTGCAGACATGAGACATTTCTGTGTATATTGACCTAGAGGGATGTCCATGATCGTTGCAGGTTATAAAATCAAGTTGCAGAATGATATGAATGGTGTGATCCCATTTGGTTAAAAGGAAGACATAACACGGGGTGCCTGGGTGGTTCAGTTGCTTGAAGTTCAGGTCATGATCCCAGAGTCCTGGGATTGAGTCCCACATCGGGCTCCCCGCTCAGCAGAAAGTCTGCTTCTCCCTCTCCCTCTGCTCATGCTCTCCCTCTCTCAGATAAATAAATAAAATCTTTAAAACCAAAAAGGGAAGACATAGCAGAAGGAAGAAGAGAGGGAAGAATGGAGAGAAGGAAGGAAGGAGGAAC
Source organism: Leptonychotes weddellii (assembly GCF_054177405.1). Lineage (NCBI taxonomy): Eukaryota > Metazoa > Chordata > Mammalia > Carnivora > Phocidae > Leptonychotes > Leptonychotes weddellii. The sequence continues at coordinate 108,952,765 of NC_138377.1, forward strand.
AGGGAAAATAGACTATCTGTATGTGTTAATATAAACACTAAGAAATCAAGAAAGAAATGGAAGGAGTCATTGCAAAGTTTCCTCAGGAGAATGAGGAGGGAGAAGGTAGCTTATTAACTTTATCTTTAAATATCTCTGTATTTTACTTGTTTCAGTGATCATATATTACTTCTTTAATTCAACAATCTAATGAAATGAAGTAAGAAAATTAAAGTCAATTACACCTGAAGAAAGCTGGAAAAAAAGAAGAAGACTTTTCTTAAAAATTAAAAAGAGCTTCTGAGGCATGCTCATGAATAAGTTGATTCCAGGTTCCATCCCTCAGGGTGAACCATGAGCCCCTGGGTCTCCCACTTCTCCTTTTCTAGGGTGCAGCCTGTGTGGCCAGCCTCACCCAGCCTCTCACCCATGTGGTAAAAGCCAACCTCCTCCACGTGGGCCACCAGGGTTTTTCAAAGCCCACGCACATGCATTATCTGATTCTTCTCTCAGCGGCCCTGTGAGGATGGTAGAGCATGAACAATCTTGTAAAGAGCAGAGGAAACTGGGACAAATAAGCAGCGATGTGCCTAAGGTCATGCAGGGGTCCCACAAGGTGCCATGGTCATATGCCCCCAGTTCCTTTTTGGCTCCTGAGACGCTGCACGTCAGCAGCACAGCAAGGGACTTATAAGGAGAGTAGAGCCTTGTCTGGTCCCATAGCCCATGGTCACAAAGGGAAATGGACTCGCCAGCAGGAATTTAACCGATTTCTACTTCCACACCAGGGGTTAGAAGCAAACTTATCCACAAATACTCAGCGATGGAAAAACCATGGGTTCTGATGGCGGCTATTGTCATTGTGACCACACCTTACCTCCCTATGGTGTTTTGCAGTTGACAGAGGACATCAAGGACCACGGCATGCTTGGTCATGGCTGCAGGACACTCCCAATCACAAACTAATACTCCCCCTGCATTTAAGAGTCGAATAGGTCACACTTCTTGAATGTTCACCGGGTATGCCATTCGGTCCATTTCGGAGGTGAGGAAACCGAGGCTCAGGTGGGTTCGGTGACACATCCAGAGTCACTCGCTTCATACGCAGAAGAGGTGGGACTCGGATGCAGACACGGCCAATGCCAGGCCCAGGATGGCGGGCCCGCTCGTGTGCCACACAGCGGAATGATAGCGTGAGCCTGCATCGATGTGATCATGACCGCATACACCATCACAGCTACCCTACGCTGTATTCGGGTTTAGTTGCTAATTTTCATTCTAATGCTTCAAACCAGGGAATGCAAACTTTTATATTTATAGCCCCTTGGTTCTGTTAGTTTTGTCAAATTGGTATGATATTTACAGATCAATAGTAAAATCTGCAGAGGTGAGTAGAACCCCACAGTACTTAACCTTTCCTTTATACAACACGCCGGAGAAAATCACCAACATGAGGCCTCAGTGAGTGAGGCCAAAAGTTCATCACTGCTGAATAACTGCTTAATTAAATCCCTTTCAGAAAACTGCCACCTCTCTGAAAGGTCAGCCCCGGCTGTTGACAGCTGTGTAGATATACACTGGGACAAAGAGGCGGGCGTTGCATATGATTAGAACCAATGAATTTTTAACATCTTGGTAATGATGCTCTCTGGCCCTGTAACTTGATGAACTGATGTATTGCCATGGGGTGGATGAGAAAGAGCAAATAAAACAGCCTACTACAGGAATAGCTTGCTTTTGCTTTCATGAGATGCATAAAACATTGAGGGGGAGGCAGGGCAGGTCTCGAAGAAGCAAAAAGAGAGACAGAGACAGAGGCAGAGACAGACAGATACACATGAAGAAGCAAAAAGAGACAGAGACAGACAGACAGACACACACACACACACACACACACACACACAGATGATTCCTACCCTTAGCATTGGAGAACCATATCTTCCCATCAGTTTCTCTTTATCGTACTGACTTCAGTGGTAACATACTGAACAGTGGGCTGTGTTTCATTCACGTTGAATAATGAAGAGCCTTCATTATTTATTAAGCATGTACTTATAAACGTGTATTAATAAGTGTGTGACCCTTGCTCCTATTCTCATTTCTCCCCCTTGGGAGCGGCAGTTCTTCAACTGTAAGACTCTGGCCTGGGTGCGAGACAGGGGGAGGGGTGATCAAATGATGGCCAGCCAGTGACTCTGCCACTAGATTATGAGCTCAGGGTTAATTAGCAAATCTAAAAAGCACAGATGACCAGTTTTTCAATTTGAAAAGGACTCATTTTCTAAAAAATCTTCCTTTATTAAAAGAGAATTCTGAAGCTGGAGGAAGGCTCCTTGCCCTGGAGGTCCTGGGCCCAGAGGATGTCTAGGGCTATAGGACTGTCACTAAAATTACTCAAGAGCACACACAAGGGGCCCATCTAGAGGGGCATGAGGGTGGCAGGACTCTGTTAACACTCAGCTCCAACAAATACCTGAAATAAATACATTAATGACACCAAATGTACAGGGCAGCATGAGGGGACTGCCAAGCACCATGGACTCTCAGGGCCTATCATCCTTGGGGCTTCTGGTTGGAAGCTAGAAGAGTCCACTCTCCATTAGTTTCAAAGTGGCTGGAGGAGAAAGGGGTCAGGCTCACCATTCTGAGTGTGCTTGGGAAGGCAGGGGCCCACTTACCATCTGCAGGATATCAGAAGAGACCATCTGCATGCAGCACATGGCTGTGGCCAACGCACACACAATGGTGGAGAGGACGTTGAGGGCACACACACTGAAGAGGAGATCCTGTGAGAGAAAAATGCAGCAGAATGTCAGTCTCATCTCGACAACCCGGATGGCAGATCCTTAGCATTTCCATCAAGGTCCAGAACGAGTGTGACCAATTGCCTTCCACTTCATGGAGGGTTTCTTTTGTAGTTTTTTGTTTGTTTGTTTTAATAATCAAAACTGGCGTTTAATATAGACACATTTGTTTATTCTTCTACAGTGCTGATCGAATTATTCTTAGATACTGAATGATGTATTTCACACTTTTGATCACTATTAGGCACTCACTGTCTAAGAAAATCTTGAAATCACTGACATTTAAGTAGGTGGGCATTCTTTATCAATTATAAAATGTAACTGAAAATTTTGAAGACTTTAGTAAAATGCCAAGTTTTTAAATTAAACTTTTTACCTTGAGGTAATGGTAGATTCACAAGCAGGTGTAAGAAATAATACAGAGAAGTCCTGCGGACCCTTTGCCCAGTTTCCTCCATCTTGCAAAACTATAGTGAAATATCACGACCAGGAATGACAGTGATGCAGTCAAGATATAGAACATTTCAATCACCACAAGGATCCCCACCCCACGTTGACCTTTCAGAGACACACATACCTCTCTCCCGCCTGCTCCAGCTCAATCTCCCATTCCCAATCCCTATCAACCATTAGCCTGGTCTCCATTTTAATAATTTTGTCCTTTCAAGAACGGTATACACGTGGTGTCATATACCATTCCAACCTTTCAAAATTGGCTTTTTTCACTCAGCGTGATTCCTTCAAGATTCATCCACACTGTTGCATGTGTCCGCAGATCATTCCTTTTTATTGTTGAGCAGTATTCCATGGTGAATGTACCACAGTTTGCTTAATCAGGCACCAGATGAGAAATATCTGGGTGGTTTTCAGTTTGGGGCTATTATAAATAAAGCTGCCATGAATGTCTGTGTTTGTGTATGGGTCTTTGTGTGAACATAAGTTTTTACTTCCCTGGGAAGAATATCCAAGAGTACAATTGCTGGGTCATATGGTAATTGAATGTTTAGTTTTATAAGAAAACTGCCACATTGTTTTTCAGAGTGGCTGAACCATTTTATGTTCCTACCAGAAATGTATGAATGATCCAGTTTCCCTGCTTCCTTGCCCACATTTGGTATCACTATTTTTATTTTAGCCATTCTGATAGGTATGTAATGATATACCAATATGGTTTTAATTTGCATTTCTTTGATGGCTAGTGCTGCTGAACATCTATTTGTGTGCTCATTTGATCTGTATATCCTCTTTGGCGAAGTGTCTGTTTGTATCTTTTGTCCATTTTCCAATAGAATCGTTCACTTTTTTATGGAATTTTGAGAGTCCTTTATGCATTTTAGATCCTAGTCTTTTGTCAGATGTGTGATTTGCAAATATTTTCCCCAAGTCCATAGCTTGTCTTTTCATCCTCTTCACATAAGTTTTCACAGAACAAAAGTTTCATGTTCATAAGGTCCAGCTTACCAATTTTTGCTTTTATGGATCATGCTTTGGTGTCAGGATTTTCTCTTATATTTTTTTCTAAAGTTTTTATAGTTTTATATTTTACATTTAAGTGTGTGATTCATTTTGAGGTAATTTTTGAATAAAGTGAGGGTTAAGTTGAGGTTTATTTTTGTGTTTCTAATTTCAATATTGACATGTTCATTGCTAGATATAGAAATGTGGTTTATATTTGCATATTTATCTGGTATCTTATGACCTTGGGATTTAGGTAGACAATAAGGCCATATGCAAATGTTTTATTTCTTCTTTTCCAATCTGTATGCCTTTATTTCGTTTTCTTGCCTTATAGCACTAGCTAGAATTTCAAGTATTATGAATAAGAATAAGATGAATAAGATGGTGAGAGCAGATATCTTTGGCTTGTGCTCTATCTCAGAGGGTACACTTCGTGGAGTTTTAACTGTCCAAGTACAATTCATTCCTCTTTAGGAAACTCACTCTCAAATCCATAAATAGAAAAAAATAACCATGATTCACAAAAATGACCAAAGATTTAGTATACAGGAATACCTTGGAGATATTGGAGGTTGAGTTCCAGATCATTGCAATAAAACAAATATTGCGGTAAAGTGAATCAAATGCATTTTTTTGGTTTCCCAGTGCATACAGAAGTTATGTTTGCACTATACTATAGTTTATTAAGTATGCAATAGCATTATATCTAAAAAAATGTACATACCTTAATTTTAAAATGCTGTATTGCTAAAAAGTGCTAAACATCATCTGTAATGATTTTGTAATCATTTTACTGGTGGAGGGTTTTGCCTCCCTGTTGATGTCTGATCACTAGGGTGATGGTTGCTGAAAGTTGGGGTGGCTGAGGCAATTTCTTAAAATGAGACAACCAAATATGCTGCATTGATTGATTCTTCCTTTCGTGAAAGACTTCTCTGTAGCATGTGATGCTGTTTGACAGCATTTTACCCACAGAACTTCTTTCAAAATTGGAGTCAATCAATCCTCTCAAACTCTGCCACTGCTTTATCAACTAAGTTGATGTACTATTCTAAATCCTTTGTTATCATTTCAACAGTCTTCACAGCATCTTCTCTAGGAGTAGGTTCCATCTCGAGAAATCCTTTCTTTGTTCATCCATAAAAAGCAACTCCTCCTTCATTCAAGTTTTTTCATGAGTGCAGCAATTCAGTCCCATCTTCAGGCTCCACTTCTAATTCTAGTTCTGTGGCTGTTTCTACCACATCTGCAGTTAGTTTCTCCACTAAGGACCTGAACCCCTCGAAGTCATCCAGGAGGGCTAAATCAGTTTCTTCCAAACTCCTGTTTATATTGATATTTTGACTTCTTCTTGTGAGTTATGAATGTTCTTAATGGCATCTAGAATGGTGAATTCTTTACAAGAAGGTTTTCAATCGACTTTGTGCAGATCCATTAGAGGAATCACAATCTATGGCAGCTACATATAAGCTTATGAAATGTATTTTTTTTTTTGACTGTTCTGAAAAATACTTTTTTGTTTTATTTATTTTTTATTGTAATTCTAGTATAGTTAACATACAGTGTTATTAGTTTCAGGTGTACAACACAGTGATTCAACAATTCGATACACCACCCAGTGCTTCTCCCGACAAGTGTCCACCTTAACCCTCATCACCTATTTCACCCATCCTCCCACCCACCACCCCTATGGTAATCATCAGTTTGTTCTCTAGAATTAAGAGTCTGTTTCTTGGTTTGTCTTTCTCTCTCTTTTTCCTTTGCTCATTTGCTTTGTTTCTTAAATTCCACATATGAGTGAAATCACATAGTATTTGTCTTTCTCTGACTGACTCTTTTTGCTTAGCATTATACTCGTTAGCTCCACCCATGCCATCACAAATGGCAAGATTTCATTCTTTTTTACGGCTGAATAATATTCCATTGCAGATACACACACCACATCTTCTTTATCTATTCATCTATCAATGGATATTTGGGCTGCTTCCATAATTTGGCTATTGCAAATAATGCTGCTATAAACATAGGGGTACACATATCCCTTTGTATTAGTGTTTTTGTATTTTTTGGGTAAATACCCAGTAGTGGAATTACTGGATCATTAGGTAGTTCTATTTTTAACCTTATGAGGAACCTCCATACTGTCTTCCAGAGTGGCTGCACCAGTTTGCATTCCCACCAAACGTGCAAGAGGGTTCCTTTTTCTCCACATCCTTGCCAACACTTATTGTTTCTTGTGTTTTTTATTTTAGCCATTCTGACAGGTGTGGGGTGGTACCTCACTGTGGTTTTGATTTGCATGAAATGTATTTCTTAAATAACAAGACTTGAAAGGCAAAATTACTCCTTGACTGTAGGCTGCAGGATAGATGTTGTGTTGACAGGCATGAAAACAACATTAATTTCATTGTACATCTCTATCAGAGTCAGTCTGTCTTTTCAATCTTTGAAGCCAGGCATAGACTTTTTCTCTCTAGCTATAAAAGTCCCAGATGGCATCTTCTTCCACTAGGAAGCTGTTTTGCCTATATTGAAAATCTACTGTTGAGTGTAGCCACCTTCATGAATTATCTGAGCTAGATTTTCTGGATAACTGGCTGCAGCTTCTACATCAGCACTTGCTGCTTCACTTTATACTTTTATGTTATGGAGATGGCTTCTTTCCTTAAACCTCATGAAGCAACTGCTGCTGGCTTCGAACTTTCTTTCTGCAGCTTCCTCACCTCTCTCGACCTTTGCAGAATTGAAGAGTTAGGGCCTGGCTCTGAATTAGGCTTTTGCTTAAGGGAATGTTATGGATGGTTTGCTGGTTTGATCTTCTATCCAGACCTCTGAAACATTCACCATATCAGCAATAAGGCTGTTTTGCTTTCTGATCATTCGTGTGTTCACTGGAGTAGCACTTTTAATTTCTTTCAAGAACTTCTCCTAACTAGTGCAAGAGGCCTAGCTTCTGGCCTATCTCAGCTTTCAACATGCCCTTTTCACTAAGCTTAATCACCTCTAGCTTTTGGGTTAAAGTGAGAGACATGCAACTTTTCCTTTACTTGAACACTTAGAGGCTGTTGTAGGGTTATTAATTGGCCTAATTTTAACATTGTTGTGTCTTGGGAAACAAGGAGGTCCAAGGAGAGAAAGCCAGGGAATGGCTGGTCAGTGGAGCAGTCAGAATACATATAATATTTATCAAATAAGTTCACCCTCTTATATATGGGCATGGTTTGTGATGCCCCCAAACAATCATAATAGTAACATCAGAGATCATTGCTCACAGATCACCATAATAAATACAATAATGATGAAAGTTTGAAAGATTGTGAAGATTGCCAAAATGTGACAGAGACATGAAGTGAGCAAATGCTCTTGGAAAAATGTTGCCAATAGACTAGCTCGATGCAGGGTTGCCACAAACCTTCAATTTGTAAAAAACACAGTATCTGAGAAGTGCAATAAAATGAAGCACAATAAAACAAGGTATGCCTATAATGATATGTCCTCCAATTCAATCTTATTCATACAATCTTATTCATATAAACATGTACAAAATATTGTACATACTGAAAAAGCTATCAGGAAAAATGTATCTTTCACCTAAAGACTGTGGTACTAAAGAGGCTAGTTTCGATAATCTAATCAAGGGGTTGACAAATTCTCAAGAGGAGGTGGGAAATACTCATTTTATTTCCTCATTGAATGCTTCATATATGCATTAGGTATGTGTCCAAATGACTTTCTTATCTGGGAGCATCCCCAGTGGTTTGCTCATATATACATGAACCCATGTATTCTGATCTATACCATGCTTTAAGAAAGTTCCCCAATCTCCTGTAAATTATGGTGATCACAAAGTCTTTGTACAATCCCTTTCGCTGCTCATTTGTTCTTAAAGCTTCCTTGTAAAATAGCCAATTAGGGTGATTATGATAATATTATAGGGGACAAAGTTAACATACCGTGTTTAAACACATCCCCAAGGTTAAATCGTTCAATGACAATGTGAAGACAGAGAAGAGTCTTGTTTATAAGATTTTTTGGCAGAACTGAGCAGGGTTCAGTCTAGGGCTAATTATTCCCCACTCCTGAGGTAAGAGTGTTGTGGGTACTCTGAACAATGTGGAAACAAGTGCTACTCTCAGACCTGCACCAGACACTGTTTCTAAACCTTTTTCTGTGGTTCTTTTCTAAGACTCCAACAGTTTCTTCGTGTGCATGGGCTAATCAATATCCAGCTGAATACTCCAGGGGGATCCTCTGAGGATCCCAGAGTTCTCTCCCCTCTACTACTCTGTCCGGGAACTCTAGTCCCCAGGCTTTAGTCTCCCTAGGACTCTTAGCTCTGGGTCCCCAACTCTGGGAGTCTGCAAGGATCCTCCTGAGTTCTCCTTCCCTGCTCTGTGACCTGGAGGCTTTCAAGGCTGTAAGCTGGGACCGCTACAGGGCTCACTTCATTTGTTGACCATATCTCAGGATCACTGTCCTTATTGCCTGATGTGTCTTCTTATTTTGTCTATTTTGGTTTTTCTTGGCTGGGAGAGTGGGGAGTTGTTTCAGGTGGGAGACTAAATCCAGTTCCTATAATTCCATCTTGGCCAAAAGGTCTTGGTAGCTTTTTTTGTTTCCATTTCCTAAGTGGTTGTAGCAGGGCTTAGACAACTGCCTTAAGTATTCTGTGCAACAACATTACTGCGGCCATCTCAAGTGTCCTCCCTGCTCCTGCAGCCGCTAAGGATGGAGCAGGATGGGAGCTCAATTGCGTTAAAGCACATGCACAGATGTGGTTGGAACGAGTCTAAGGAGCTTGGCTTTTATTCTCTAAGTGATGAGATACCTCTGAAGATGTGTTGATGTTGGGAAAGAGATAATGCAGCCTATTTTCACAAATGATTGAGAGAGACACCCTTTGTAGGGCCAAGCACAGAGGCCAGGATGTAACAGGTGCTCAGTAAACATGTATTGAAATGAGAGACTGGAAACATGGGGGTTACCATCTTGCCACTCCTGCAGAGGGGTGAAACCAGACACATGGAGGAAGCATGGAGACTGGGAGTCTGTGAGTGACTTTGAAGCTGAAACTAGCAGGGCATGGCGACTGGTTGGGCACAGATGGGGTTGAGGGAGAAGAATAGGTAGGAAATGATTCTGAGGCATATGTTGTGAGTGGGAGCATGATGCCAGCAATGTGCGAGGGGCCTGAGGGAAAGGGGCAGTCTTCAAAGGAGAACGACCAATGTGGTCTGGGACACGTAAAGCTGGTTGCCAGGGACCTGCCCACAGAGATGTTCATGATCAGTTGGAAAGGTGTGTCTGGAGCTCATGATGGAGGTCAGGATGGGAGATGCAGACCAGGTGTCATCCCTACAGAATCAAGATGTGCCTTCCCCTGTGGGTGCCCCTGATAAATCTGATGGCCTGGGGTTCGCTCATTTCCTTCTCCAGACCCACCAGACTGCAGGGGATTAGGGTGTTTTAGACTCCCTAAAGAGGGCCTTCTTGGATGAAATTACCATTCTCACCTTAAAGATATATCAGAGAATAACCTAAGATAGTACGTAGAAATCATATATATATATATATAATCTCTCAGGGGGCAATTCAAAACTAGAACCAATATAGTGACATCTCTTAATGTACCATAACCAAAAATATAATCGATACCTTAATTTTGTCCTCAATCTAAAAATTTCTATTGACCACATATTCCACTGTCATTAAAATGAATGCCCTTCCGAAAAGAACATTAATTTTATATATACTCTCATTTGCAACCTAATAAAACTACTCACAAAAAAACAAACACAAATCACAACCTTTCTTTTGACTACGTATCATGAGGCAAATACTGCTTTAGGTCTCATGGAGTGTATTCATTTGAAACACACACCAAAAAGACTTTCTTTCCTTCTTCTTCTTCCAGCTGTTTAAACGCTTGGCTTTTTTTTTTTTTTTTCCCTAGAAATGGAACACCACCTGAAATTACGCTTATGTGCTTCTTTGGAATTCTCTTTCTGGCTTAAATAATGCCTTTACTTCTGCCCTTTGACAGCTTTATCAGAGAATCCTCCGCAAGCACTGAAATCCATGTTCTATAAAATATTTTTATAAGGTCATTCAAAATGGCAAGTGTGAAAACAAGGCAGGTCTTCACTGTGGATGCTAAGTTTTGCTGCCAGCCTTCGGGGATAGTTACTCTAATAAAATTTACCATTGTCCACAGGACATTGTATTAGTTCATTGACCAGTTTGGTTTTTTTTCCTACATGTTTTCTTTCTTTCCTTGAATAAAGAAAGAGATCCCATAGGAGACCATTATCAGTCAAGGTGTAATGATGGAAGGTGAGGAAAGTCTCACAGCACAAAAACTAAGTGATGAGACCATAGCCAACAGTGATTTTGTGTGTTGTAATTCAGGGATGGGAGTTAGGCTTTATCAGAATTATCCTATTGAAACTTATTAATTACTCAATGCAGGGATGTCTGTCTTAGTGGGTCTTTCATGGCAGGAATGGGACTCAAATGTGGAAAAACAGGATGTTAGAAAAGGTGGGTGAAAGTGGTCAGGAGTATGACAAGAGAAACTATGCTTGTGGCCATCCAGCTCTGTGTTCCAGGTGGGTAGGGCCAAGCTCAGTGACTTCTGGAGCTTAGAAACTCCTGCATTAAAAACAAGGTACACTCACAATTGGATTGTTCTGCTCTGAGCATGAAGCAATTATATGAAGATTTCAAAATTCTGGACAGGTAGTTCTCATGTCACCAACCTGAACTGAAGCATCCTCTGTAGGTCTTTTCCATCTGTCCCTCCTCTCCCAAATCCAGTGCCTGTCCAACTCAGGCCTTCATTAACACATATGTTCCTGGACAACTTATCCCAGCTTCCCAACCACTGGCTCTCTGATCCACCCTACCTAGGGGGAGTATTTAAAAGGCTTCTCTAATTACAATTCTTTCTTATGCTTCTTTGCCTCTTGGATCCAAATGTGACTCCACTTTCAAGGTCCAGGTTGAATCTCATTTCCTTGGGTGACTTCTCCAACAGCTGATACCCCAAGGAATTTTTCCTCCTTTGAACCCACAGGGCGAACCTGCACTATATATTCTTTATTGCACTATGATGTTAGACCCTGGTCATGGACTGTTACCGGATATTTAATGCAGATCTATGTTGGGAGAGGCAATCTGCCATAGGCCCTGAGCATGCCTGCAAGTTCCTGCTGGGCATGCCAAGAAGATAAGCCTTGACTGCTCTTTACTCCACCCATCTCCCAGTGTTTTGTTTGCAACGAGCAACCTTGAGGAAGGAGGTAGCATTGCCCCTAGACAAAGCATAGGCTTATTACAAATGCAGCACATTCCCCAGGCTCAGCACTTCTCTCCCGTAATGTGGCCCACTGCATGTGCAGGCATCCATGATGGGCCTTTGGCATTGTCCCAAGAGACCTGAGGGGCACAAGGAACTGCCACAAACCAACATGAGGCTCTGGCAATCGCTTTTGCCATGAGTAATAATGTCCTTTCTCTCTGAACCAGGGGTCTCATGTCTTCTGCCAGAGAAGTAACAGTAAACTCTAACAGGCCACTTTGTTAGCTTAAAGGCTGGTAAAAACCTTAGACCCTGCACAGTTCCTGACAATATATTTCCACCTTCATTTTGAGAGGGCAGCAAGAACAGAGCACCAGTCTTCTGTTATTGTCTATAATAGAATACCTCGTTCAAAATAAGCGACTGGTAAGCATTTGTCTGAAAAATGTAGGGGATATTTTATTGCTCTCTTCTGAGTTTTAGGGTTCAGACTGGAAGGAAATGATATGCTGAATTTCCAAATTTCCAACCACACACAGAGAAAAATTCACCATCACCCAAATAAATTAATGGATAAGCAAGACTCTGTACAAGAACTCTTGATGGGGGGCGCCTGGGTGGTTCAGTTGGTTGAACGTCTGCTTCAGCTCAGGTCATGATCCCAGGGTCTTGGGATCAAGCCCCATGTCAGGCTCCCTGTTCAGTGGGGAGTCTGCTTCTCCCTCTCCAGCTCCCCCTGCTTGTGCACTCTCTCTCTTTGGCAAATAAATAAATAAAATCTTTAAAAAAAAAAAAAGAACTTTTGATGGTAGTATGATCTGTGTGTGTGTGTAAAATTTGTGACTTTTATTTTCCATAAAATCTCTCAAGTGACGAGCACATCCTGGAACAGATCTCAGGCCATTTAATTTGTCTCTGTAGAAAGTAATTCTTGCAGACAGAGGTCTTTGTGGCTCACTTGAATACTGATCTTACAAAAGGAGCTAAAATTAGGCTGTCATATGGAGAAGGTAAGTGATTCATGGAGGAATCTGTGAAAGTTATTATTTCAAGATGCAAACGTTCTACTTAGGATCCCTACAAATTTAAGTGAATTTTGGCCTTGCTTTGGTCTCTCAGGCACCATCAATAACACAAATGCTACTAGAAAAGGACAGGTTTGCTTCTCATACAATATGTGCTGTTTGTTCAATGGCACTTTTAACTTTGAGCAAGGACTCATGAGGAGATTTACACTCTCCACAATGGTACAGAACTGCACCTTATTTGGTAATTCAAAACCTTCCTCTGCCCTCTGAAGCAATTGTTTTTAGTTTCTAGTTGGTGGATATAAATTGCTTAGATAACTATATAAATAAATGTAATTCACAGACTAATTATTTTCTTACAATTCTATCAAATTTTAAGATCAAGAAAACAATTTGCCATGTTCCTGAAATTCAAGAAAGGGTAATCAGGTAAAAAATAGGTTTCTTTATCTGTGTGTGCATGTGTGTGTTGTGTGTGTGTGTGTATCACATATATGTATCTTTGTATATGTATATTAATTTTTTCAAAATTTCCTTCTGATTTTCTCCTTGACCCAGTGGTTAAGAGCATGTTAGTTTCACATATTTGTGAATTTTCCTGTTTTCCTGCTGTTACTGATTTCTAATTTCATTTTATCATGGTCAGAAAAGATACTTGGTAGGATTTCAACCTTCTTAAATTTGTTAAGACTTGTTTTGTGCCCTAACATGTAATCTATCCTAGAGAATGTTCCGTGTATTCTTGTGCTGATGAATGAAAAGCTCTGTATGTGTCTGTTAGGTCTATTTTGTTCAAGTCCACAGCTTCTTTATTGATTTTCTGTCTGGATGTTCTATTCATTCTTGAAAGTGGCATACTGAAGTCTACTATTATTGTTTTGCTGATTTCTCCTTTCAAATATGTCAATATTAGTTTATATACATAGGTGCTGTGATGTTGAGTACATATATATTTACAATTGCTATATCTTCCTGTTGAATTGAACTTTATGAATGATCTTTGTCTATAAACAGTTTCTGACTTAAAGTCTACCTTGTCTCATGTAAGTATAGCCACCCCTGTTTTCTTTGGTTACCATTTGCATGGAATATCCTTTTCCATCCCTCACTTTGAGCCTATGTGTGTCCTTGAATCTAAAGTGAGTTTCTCATAGGCAGCACAGAGATGGATATTGGTTTTTTTATCCATTCAGCCACTCTGTATCTTTTCATTGGGGATTTAGTCCATTTAGATTTAAAGTAATTATTGATAGGAAAAGATTTACTAATGCCATTTTGTTAACTGTGTTCTGTTTGTCTTGTAGGCCTTTGTTCCTTTCTCCCTCTCATGCCATCTTCTTTTGTGTTCCAGTCTTCTGTTTTTTGTAGTGATAGGTCTTGATTCCTTTCTCTTTTTCTTTTGTTTAACTTTTATAGGTATTTTCTTTGTGGTTACTAAGAGGCTTACATACAGTATAGTTCTAACAGTATGTATATATTTTATAAAATATATCTTTCCTATATATTCCTTTATAACATATATTTTTCCTATAAATTCTGAATTTCTAAAAACTCACTGTGATTCTAATTAGCCTCTAGCTTTAAAACAATGTCAAACAAAACATTACCTTATATTTACATGAAAGAAAAAATAAACAAGTGTTGTCAAGAAATCTTTGGAAAAGAAGAAGGGCTTTGGGGGCACCTGGGTGGCTCAGTCGTTGAGCGCCTGCCTTCGGCTCAGGTCATGATCCCAGCGTTCTGGGATCGAGCCCCACATCGGGCTCCCCGCTCGGCGGGAAGCCTGCCTCTCCCCCCTCCACTCCCCCTGCCTGTGCTCCTCTCTCACTGTGTCTCTCTCTGTCAAATAAAAAAATAAAATCTTTAAAAAAAAAAAAAGAAGAAGAAGAAGGGCTTTGCACACCTCAAAACGTACCATACATCTACAATCACAGAATAGTGTGGTACTGATAAGGGAACAGGAGAGCCCAGATACAGACCCTTATCATGATGATGGCACATTATATAACTTGTGTTGGGATAACTGGCTAAAAACAAGAAAAAACAAGACAAATCTGGATATGAAAAGAACAAGACAGGAAAATTCTTCCTTGTGAACCTAAATATAAAAATGCTAAGCAAATTACTGAAAAACGAAATCCAATAGCATATTTAAAAATGCATTATGAGGGGCACCTGGGTGGCTCAGTCAGGTGAGTGTCTGACTCCTGACCTCAGAGCAGGTCTTGATCTCAGAGTCATGAGATCAAGCTCTGCATTGGGCTCCACACTGGGCATGAAGCCTACTTAAAAAAAAAAAAAAAAAAAAGCATTATGACCAAGTTTGTTTTATTCCTCTATTATAAGGATGTTTTAACATAAGATAATCTATTAATGGAATTCACCACATTAAATGAGAAAAACCATATTTAATCTCAATAGATGCAAAACAGCAGTTGCTATTTCAACACTACTTTAAAAGCTCCTAATAAACTACAAATAGATGAATGCTCCCTTAAGTTAAGAAGCCCTACAGCAAATAACAGGAAGGAGATGGGGAAGGCTACCATTATCACTTCTATTCAACACCATATAGCAGATCTCAACCATTAGAATAAGACACTAAAAAGAAGTAAATTGTATACAATTAGAAAAGAAGAACTGCTACTATTTCCATATGATATGATTATTTACATATAAAACCCAACAACATTTTCAAATATTTAAATTAAGTAAGATCGTTGAGCAATGATGCTGGATATAAGATCAATATGCACAGTTAATTGCATTCTCATACACCAGCAACAAAAAGGAAGAATAATTTTTTTAAAAGATATGATTTTAGGGGCACCTGGGGGGCTCAGTCAGTTGAGCATCTGACTCTTTGATTTTAGCTCAGGTCATGGTCTCGGGGTCCTGAGATTGAGCCCTGTGTCCGGCTCCGTGCTCAGCGGGGAGCCTGCTTGAGATTCTCTCTCTCCCTCTCCCTCTGCCCCACCCCCTGCTCGTGCTCTCTCTCTCTTGCTCTCTAAAAGTACCAATTAAATAAATCTTTAAAAAAAGTATGATTTTATGATAGCAACAAAAAAATACTCAAGAACATAGAAAAATGGATGAAATGATAAATATGTTGAGAACTAATAAATGATGAGATAGGAAGACTCAATCTCATTAACATGTTAATTCTCTACAAATTAATTTATAAACCTAATGGAATCTCAGTAAATATTGCCACAAGGTTCTGTGTATGTATGCATAGACTGACAGGATGACTCTAAAATCCAGATGGCCTTAGAACATAAGGCCAAGAATCGCCATGGCAGTCCCCACTTAAGGTAGTGTGGTTAGCAGATTTCCTGAGATGGGGCCCTCCTGCTGCAGAACAGATTCCAAATAATGTATGGTTCTTGATGCATTGCTGACCTTGAAGAAAACAGAGGTAAGCTCCAAAGACCTCATCTCCACTCCTCCTTCCAAATATAAGGACCAACTTATGAACCAAAACTGGAGCTGGAAAATGTGAGCAGAGAGCAAGGATAGGAACAGGATTGTCCTGAAGGTAACTGCTGACACCAGCAGTGGGATTTGCAGTAAAAAGGGTCAATTGAATAGAAACTCCAGAATTAAGCTCAGACACTTGAAAGACACTAATGTGCGCAGTAGTTCCTGGCTTCCAGGAGAGGCAAAGATGAATTGTTTTTGGAGGATACAGTCCTCAATTGAGGTCCAAGGATTCCTATGCATTAAGATCAAGCAGATAGGAGTTCTCAGTCAGAAATCATCCTATATATGAGGACATGAGCCACCCACCAGTGGGAGGCATCAGAAAGAATAAACTACAAGATTTAGATTCTAAAGGACTTCAAATACCCAGAATTGTTAGAGACATGGAGTACAGAACAGCTATGTATATGTTTAAGGAAATATTAAGAAATGGAAGCACAATGAATAAAGATGACCAGAATGAACAGTAGATCTTTTTCTTTTTTGTTTTGCAGCTGGAGGTCAGCTCTTGGTTGCCTAAGCCATCTCTCCTGAGTACCAATTCTCATAAAGGTACACCTGAAACGAATTTGGACTTTATTTCTTTTATCTCCCCTTGTATGCAAAAACAGCATAATTAATCTATCATTGACTTGGAGTATGCTGATTCTCTATTAGTTTATTAAGAGTCATTATCCAGTATGCCACTGGCTTGTGAAATTCATATTATTAAACCTGCATTAAATAATTGTGCAAAGACCTGCATTAAATAATTATGCAAAAAAATGAATAGGTAGATCTAAAAATTATTTAAAAGGTTCAACAAATTTCCTTAGTTTCGATAGGTTAAGGCAGAGGGAGGTGGATATCAAATGTAAGGACTACATATTAGCACTCATGGGAGGGGACAATAGCTTTACTTTGGGGTATATTTATAAGTTTAAATTCCTACCAGCTATCAAGACTTATTATGAAACTATAGTCATTAAGATAGTGTGGTACAAACAGAGAAAAAAAAGATTAATTCATATAAACAAAATAGTGAGCCTGGAAAAAGATGCAAATAAATATTAGAACTTGATGCATGACAGATGGAGCAAAGAAGATTTCTGTGAAAAGAATGAACTATTCAATAACCAATGTTAAAATAATTGGCTATTCATATACATACTCAAAAATCAATTCCATGTGAATGAAGGACACAAATATGAAAGGAAAAATTAAGTAAAATAAATATATGAGAATAGCTTTATGTCTTCAAATAGGGATGGGTTTCTAAAACAAGACAAAAAACAAACCTCAGACAAATCAATTAAAAAGACAAATAACCATTAGAGAAATAGGCAATAGACATGAGAGATAATTCTCAAAAAAGGAAACATAAATGATAACTATCTAAAAACATGATCTACAATGCAACAGAATAGAGAGCCCAGAAATGGACCCTCAACTCTATGGTCAACTCATCTTCGACAAAGCAGGAAAGAATGTCCAATGGAACAAAGACAGTCTC
>NC_138377.1:108970808-109002409 GCF_054177405.1 Leptonychotes weddellii
AAAAAAAAAGAAATGCAGAGAAACTAGGTTAGCCAAAACAATTTGGGAAAATAACAAAGTTGGAGGCTGGCAGTAAACAGACTTCACTTCCAATGGTCTCTCATCCTCCTGATCCCACATGAAACTCAGCTCCCCAACCCATATACACAAGGCCACTGCTCTCCTCACAGGCCCTCAGCCGGCGGGGGTGGGGGGGTGGGGGGGGTGGGAGGGGGGTGGGGGGGGTGGGAGGGTGGTGGGGAGGGCGCGGAGGGGGCAGGCTGCTCACCTCACCTGCTGCCACTTCCAGACCACTGGCCTCCTACCTCAATCATGAATCCTTCCTCATCTGACCCTCATGCCACCAGCTCTGACTGTGCAGAACTCTACTTAAGTTTTTTAAACAAATTCATTCAGAAGTTTGGTGTAGTCTTTCTTCTGCCTTCAACTCTTACCACCATCTTGGGCACTTTGAACATCCATGGGGATGAGCCATTTCGAGGAGACTCCCCAGCATTGACTTGAACTTGAACTCTTTAAGTATCCTTCGCCTCCTTCCATTTTAGCTAGCCTCTCCCAAGTGGTTTCCTTGTCAGGGCACTAGAGCAGTGGGTCAGGAGGGACCACAAGTTCGCCAGCTCAACCTACACCTTCTTAGAGGGAGCACTGTTGTTCCAACACCACCTTCCCAGCCATAGCCACCTCCTCAGGGGACAGTCAAGCAGGTCCTGGGAGGGTCTCACTGAGTGCAGCTGTGTCAAAAAGGACCCCAAGGCCTTGGGACAGCAGGTCAAATACCTCCAACCCATCAACTGAGTGAGATATGACTTAGCTGCTTAACTGCATCCACGTACTCATGCGGCCTCCAGAACTGCAAGATTACCTGGGGATTTGTCCGCTCTCCCAGGGGTAGTGGTTGCAGTGTGATTTAATTATGATTACCTATTGCTTGTTATGTTTTTTAAACATGGAAAGAAAAGGGATCCAGATTGAAACAGTGATTTAAGAGTTGTTACAATGAGATCTCAGAGTGAGCGCCGCTCGCCCCTGCCCCAGGAGAGCTGTAAAAGGCCACGGCGGACCCTGAGCATGCCCCATGACACTGTAAGAGAGAAATCATGGTTGTATGCAACATGAGGCAGCAAGACACACCTTGCAGGTAAGAGGATAGGCCCTTGAGTGCTACAATCTGGGTTCCTCGGAGCCTGCTGGATCTGTCACTCTGAAGGGCTGCTGGGACCGCTGAACTTGGCCCATTCCTCCCTGCAAAACGAGGCAGGTGCTAGGGCGCTGGGCTCAGTCCCACCTTGTACTTAGGTGTTTTTATCTTGTATCTCTGTACGTCATTGCCTATTTGCCACTGGGTTTCACAGTGCCCTGGACCACCAGCGAGCTCACCCAGACTGAGCCGTCATTCTGGCCAGCATTTGAAAGGACACTCAGGGAGGACTAATCCCAGGAACCCAGTTCCAGAGAGCAACACTTTGCCCCTTTCTCGCCAGATTCCAGGGTGGATCTCCAGAGTCTCCAGTTCCCCACATACTATGTTCCCAAAGCACATTCTCTAGAGCTCCCTATACCATGTAAATAACAATTTTACCACCCACCAAGGATTCCTTTCACCTTGCTCACATCCTTTTGGAAAAGTTTTTGTACACCTTTGTCCAGGGAAAAGAGAAGAACTGGGTTCATCGTTCATATGCATTTTTAAGCAGCCAATTTTGGTTTTCAGGAGTTAAAAAAAAAACAAAACACTTGTTGGAAGAAAAAGCAAGGAACAATATAAACAACTTTCCATGTCACTTTAAAAGAAATCAGATGCTGTACACGAGAATAGATCGCTGTGGGAAATTGGAAAATGTCTTTCTCCAAATATCTTTAAAAAGGCAAAATAAATACCCATCTGTTCCCCGATGGCAGAACGGCAAAAATGTTAGAAAAGCTGTAGAATGCATCACAGCCACATTTGTAAAGACCTCTTTCAACCATGCATATCCTCCTTCACATATGTCAGAGGTGGGAAAGTGGGATGGTAAAAATGGAAAAGGGGATCCAGGAAGCAACACCTTTAAAGGGAAAATCTATAATCCCATAAAACATTCTCCGGAAAGACAGTCCCTCTTGCACTGAACCTAACCCGAGGTGAGTTAAGGAGCGGAAAGACTATATGCATGAATAAAGTCACCGGAAAACGTCTGTAAATGCATGGGATGGAATGCGTGAATCAGGAATGCCCTTGGCCGTCACCTTCAGCGTGAGCCTCACAGCGTTGCAGTCCTCCTGCAGTGGGTTCAGCTTCAGCGTCTCCCCAAGGTTGCTGCAGCCCGACGGCTGGTGCTGCCTTTCGCAGCAGACACACACCTCGACACTGTCAAACTTAATCTAGACAGAGGAACACAGACAGATCTCACAATTAAAACGGCATCCTGCCCCGGCGGGTACACTTGAGCTACACAATTCAGATCGCGTAAAAACGCACCCCGCTTCTGTTTTCTTTAAGTAATCAAGCCGAAATGATTTTTTGTGGACAAAAGCCAGGGGGGAAAAAACAAAAAACAAACACCCCAGGAGGAATAACTTCACATTCCGATTTTAAAAGCGATGAGTTAAAAGGAATACATGTGGAGTGACAGGCAATTTTGGATGAGTCACAGAAGGAGATTAAAGGAAAGGAAAACTGCTCATGCTGAGGTATGCATGGATGGCTCTGTGCCCTGGTACATACTGCTCCCGTGGTCAGCAGTTTCCTGACTCACTTCCTGGCCTACCAAACTCCTACTCATCCATCAAGACCCAACTCCAGCGTCACCCTGGAGGCCTTGTCTGGTTTTCCCTCTCCAGAGCTGCTTGCCCCTCCCCTGGGCAGCGCACTCCCACCCCAGGTCTGCTGAAGACTTTTTTTTTTTAATTTTTATTTTTTTAAAGATTTTATTTATTTGTCAGAGAGCGAGAGATAGGGGGTGAGAGAGAGCACAAGCAGGGGAAGCAGCAGGCAGAGGGAGAAGCAGTCTCCGTGCTGAGCAGGGAGCCCGATGCGGGGCTTGATCCCAGGACCCTGGGACCATGACCTGAGCTGAAGGCAGATGCTTAACTGACTGAGCCACCCAGGCGTCCCTGCTGGACACTTCTTTTGTCCAGCTACAGTTGTGTCCTGTGTGCCCCCCGAGGACAGCCACAAGTCACCGTCATAGTACTGACAATGTGATGAGATGTGGCATTTCAATAAACGCTGAATAAATAAAAATGTCTTGGAAAATTAAAAACCATGGGAAGAAAAAAGGGAAAGTCGAGTATTTTAAAAAGCCTGGAGCCCAGGAGGAGACCTTCAGAGCGCGTGGGTCCTCCTCCCCCCGCAGCCTGAAATGGAACGGTTCAGCCAGGCTGCAGAAATGAGAAATTCTGCATCCTGCCACTCACTCGGCCCTGCGCGCCCACCCTCATTTCCTCGTTCCCATTCCTGGCTGAGTCCTCCTCTGTGGCTAATTGCTATTGCATACGCACCCAACTGCTCACAAACACAGACTTCCAGAAAGAAAAAGGGACAGCCATAGGTCAAGGGCATGGTCCATGGCCAAATTTTCATCTATTTTAAGCCTCTGGATAGTTTATCCCTTACCTACTTTATACTTCAATTTGCTCTTTTAATTCGATCTTCTAATGTAATGAGTGACAGGCTGGAGGAGAACTGAGGGCTGGAGGCCAGCAGCAGGACGAGAGAGACGTACGACCACTGCCCCGGGCCTCGGCCACCCCACCTACAGGAGGGGGCCTGTAAAAGTCACCTTCGCCTTTCATGCTTTTAGCAATGTCTCCAGTCTCCAGAGCTGAAGTCCACACTGAGCATGGAGCCCAGCTCAGGGGGGCCTAACAACACCCCCATAACAACACTCCCCAGAGAAGGTGCAGGCGGCACCCCCCTGGGCGTCTGCAGGGCCAGGCTGCTCAGTACAAGTCCCTCCCACGGCTCCCCTCCTTTGCACAAGGCAGCCATGCCTGCAGACCCATAGAACACACAGAACTCGGGGCCCCAAGTGGGACAGCTGGGACTGGGCCCCTTAAGCCCGCACAACCAGATGTGTGCTCTGGGCAAGGCCCTTTCCTGCTGGCTGGCCAGGGCTGCGCTGTAGGGACACTGTTCCAGAACAGACCCCTCGGACTGCAGGTTCTTCTCCAACTAGAGATGCCATGAAATGAAGAAGTACAGGGGCACCTGGGTGGCTCAGTTGGTTAAGTCATGATCCCAGAGTCCCGGGATCGAGCCCCGCATCGGGCTCCCGGCTCATCGGGGAGTCTGCCTCTCCCTTTGAACCTCTCCCCTCTCATGTGCTCTCTGTCTCAAACTAAATAATAAATAAAATCTTAAAAAAAAAAAAAAAAGAAAAGAAGAAGTACATTTGCAAAGTACAACAGCCATTCCTCTTGTCTGGGAAACTGTTTTATGTTGGTCTCAGCCTATTGATAGTGATGCTATGGGCTAGGAATGCCTGGGGGCATTCACCTGGGCCCATATTACCTGTGATGAGCCCCCACAGACATTATTACCCCGACTGGAGCTAAAGTTGTAGCTAATGTTGTGGTTCTTAAAATGACTGCGACCCTCCTCAGCAACAACCATCAGGGAACTTGGATAAAACAAAGCATATTAGTTAAAGTTCCTGGAGGGTACACAGTACACCCAGGGCCACTTAGGGATGCCACGTTGGGGGGGGGTGGGGGGAGAGGCCACCTGGGGCTTTGCCTTTACTGAAGTTCAGGGTGGGGTAGGTGCCTAGGATTTCATAGGTTCACTCTTAAACCATAAGAGCAGGAATTAATTAGAGCATGGGAAGGGAAAAGCAGGGTCACACAAGAGGTCAGTTATTTGGGTCACCCAGGGCTTTCTAAGAGGGAATCTTCATGGCTGGAGTGGCCTGGCTCCTCATCTAATTTTGTGGCTTGTAACTGTAGGCAATGTGTTTATTAGAGATGGATGGCTTTGAGATGAATGCCCTGACAATCAAAAGCTTAATGTCAGGCACTTACACTAGAGACTCTTTCCCCAGAGCCCATTCCCCCCTCCCTCCCCTCCCCCCCACTCCCACCCCCAGTGTCCCACCTTTGTCAGGGCTCAGCTGCTCAGGGAAGCCTCCTGACAACCTCCTTAGTGCCTTCCGCCTTCCTCTGTTCTCTCCCTCCCTCGGCCCCACTCCTGGTCCCCCTCACTCTCTTCTGCTTTCTCCTCTGACCACGGCATTGACCACCTCCACACATGCCCTAGTTTATCTTTTGTTCCACCCATCAAGAGTATAAGGCAAGGAGTTGGGTCTGTCTTATTCACAGGTACATGCAAGAACGTACAACAGCGCTGGCTGGGAGTGGCTTTCTCTCCCGATCTCTCCACCACCTGCCTGCTACCCTGGCTGGAACAACATGAGGGGTAGCCTGGTTGGCATCTTCATGAAAAGATCCCTGCTTGAAAGGAGCATCACATCGCACTGTCTACTAGCCACACTGGTCTAATTAGCTTATCATGTCACACTCTTGACTGTGGGCATAAAATAGCCTGATGCTGGAAGAGGAAGGAGGAGATAATTGGGGGGGGGGGGCAGGCAAGGCTAGGTAAGTCTTCAATGGAGCAGAAAGGCCTAAAAAAGATTCTCAAGGCACCCACGGCCAAGTCTGCATAAGTTTGAAATGGTGTCTCTTGTTAGATACTTACTAAAGTATGCCCACTCTGCGTTCAAAGCCACAGCCCAACACTTTCTACAGAGCACACATACATTTTTCCAACTGAAGAATTAAGATTCTACAATCAGGGGAAATCCATTTAAACTACAGGAAGTACCTAGTATCTCAGGGAATGCTCAAGACCAGTCATCACCCACGTGAGTAAATGCACAGCCCAGCGCTTTACTGAGACCAATACTGTCGTGGTGTGGCTGGGATTTAGTTTAATTCCAATGTAATTTAATTTTAATTCAATTTAAATGTAAAAAAAACCAAACCCTACACAACCTTTAGAAAAAAAATACTGGAGAAAATCTTTAGGATCTAAGGCTAGGCAAAGAGTTCTTGGAGTGACACCAAAAGTGTAAGAGCAAAAATTGACTTTTGTGCTACAACTGACCCATTACGAGGATGAAAGACAAACTATAGACTATGAGAAAATATTTGCAAACCACCATATTCAACAAAACCATAGACCATGGGCGCCTGGGTGGTTCAGTAGTTAAGTGTCTGCCTTCGGCTCAGGTCATGATCCCAGGGTCCTGGGATCGAGCCCTGCATCGGGCTCCCTGCTCGGTGGGAAGCCTGCTTCTCCCTCTCCCACTCCCCCTGCTTGCGTTCCCTCTCTCTCTGTGTCTGTCTCTGTCAAATAAATAAATAAAATCTTAAAAAAAAAACAAAACCCATAGACTATATATGATTTTTGTCTTTTATACTCAAAATTTTAACTGTTCTGTTTTATTGCTTGCTTAGTGTCCTATGTGCCCATCTCTAATTCACCCTCAATCTTGCCAAGAGAACTGAAAATATCCCCTGAGTATGATCCTACTCATCAGATGTTCTGTCATCTTTATTTTCTTCTTAGAGACCATTTCATTGAGCCCCTATCTCCTGCTTCAATCTGGACTAGTCGATCTATAGGCAGTCTGGACACGCGGGTCATGTACATTCTGGGAAATCCTTCTCCCCTCATCTCAAAAGTCTCTCCCTTTCCTGGGTTAGATCCCCTCTTCTCCTGTTTCTTGACTTACTGTCTCACTGTGGGGAAGTAAGCTCCTTCAGAACTTTCCTGGCTAAAATTTAAAAGACTGAAAATCCCCAGTTTAAGCCAGGATGGGGAGCACTGGGGACCCTCATAGAAGTCTAGCGGATGTGTAAACTGACACAACCACTTTGGAGAATGGTTAGACATTATCCACTTTGTAGTAAGAAACTTAGGATGAGGTTGATATTTCTACCAACAGATACCTAATTGCTCCAATACCATTTGTTGAAAAGGCTATCTTTTCTCCATTGCTTTTGACCTTTGTCAAAAATTGACTGGGTCTATTTCTGGGTTCTCTATTTTGTTCCATTTGTCTATTTGTCTCTCTCTCTGCCTTATTACTGTGGCTATAAGACTTGAAATCAAATAAGCTGATTCCTGCCCTTCATTCTTTTTCAGAATCGTTTCTTTGCCTGGGGCAACTGGGTGGCTCAGTCAGTTAGGACCTCGGTCTCTGTGGGGCGTGGAACCTGCTTAGGACTCTCTCTCTCCCTCTCCCCCTCCCCCCACCACCCATGCTCTCTCTTTCTCTCTCTCTAAAAAAAAATTGTTTCTTTGCCTTTCCATATATATTTTAGTATAAGATTGTCTATGTCTACAAAGAAACTTGCTGGGGTTTTGATAGGAACTGCATTAAACCTGCATATCAATTTGGGGAGAATTGGTATCTTTACTGTGTTGTGTCTTCCAATTCATGAATGCAGTATGTCTCTCCATTTATTTAGAATTTGTTGATTTATTTCATCATCATTATGTAGTTTTCAGTGTATATGTTCTGTACATATTTTGTTAGATTTACATCTATGCATCTTTTAAAGATTTATTTATTTATTTGAGAGAGAGAGAGAGGAGGAGCTGAGGGAGAGGGAGAGAGAGAGAGAATCTCAAGCAGACTCTGCACTCAGTGTGGAGCCTGAGGAGGGGCTTGATCTCACAACCCTGACATCATGACCTGAGCTGAAATCAAGACTCAATGCTTAACTGACTGAGCCACCCAGGTGCCCCTCCCTTATTATCTTTTTGATGTCTGCAGAGTCTGAAGTTATATCCCCATTTGATTTCAAACATTGGTAATCTGTGTCTTCTATCTTTTTTCCTTAGGGGAGGTTTGTCAATTTTATTGGTCTTATCAAAGTATCAGCTCCTTTTTTCATTGATCTCATCTGTTTTCCTTTTTTCAATTTCACTGAATTGTGCCCTTATTTTTTTTTATTTCCTACTTGCTTTGGGTTGATTTTGTCCTCCTTTTCTAGTTTCTTGAGATAGGAAATTAGGTTACTGATTTGAGACTTCTCTTTGCTTCTTATGTAAGCATCTAGTGCAACCAACTTCCCTCTCAGTATTACTTTAGCTGCATCCCACATATTTTGATATATCATGCTTTATTTTCATTCCTTTCTAAATATATTTGAATACTCCCTTGAGACTTCTTCTTTGATCCATGGATTATTTAGAAGTGTGTTGTTTAACTTCCACATGTTTAGAAATATTCCTCATAATAGTAAAGAAAACTTATAATATGGCCAGAACTTCCATGCTAAAGATGAGTAAGATGAAAAGATAACATATGGCAACCACACAAATATAGCACGAAAAGGGAAAAGGAATGAGGAAATAAAGAATCATAGCCTATAAACAGGACACCTCACTATTATAATGGTTTTAGAAAACAGAAAATCTTTTCTTCCTAATTGTTTTTTTTTCCCCTATAGGTAAATTATCCCATTTTTCTATGGCTGCTTCAAGATTTTTTCTTTGTCTTTAGTTTTCTTAAGTTTGACTATGATGTGTCTTGGTGCAGATTTCTTTGGGAGTATTCTGTTTGGATTTGCTCAGCTTCCTGAATTTTTTAAATGTCTTTTGCCAAATTTAGGGAGTTGTCAGCCATTATTTCTTCAAGTATTTTTCAGCCTTGCTTTTTTAATCCTTTCTTTCTGTAACTCTAATGACATGACTGTTAGACCATAAGCCACTGAGGCTCTGTTCATTTCTGTTTCCAGTTGATTTCCTCTCTGGTGTTCAATTTGGGTAATTTCTATTGTTCCATCTTCCTGTTCACTGATTCATTTCTCTTTCCCCTTATTTCTGCCACTGAGCCCGGCCACTGAGCTTTTTATTTCATTGATTTTGAATTCTAAACCTTCCCTTTGGTTCTCCTACATATCTTCTACCTCTTTGATGAGGCTTATTTATTTATTTCAGAAATGTTCATAATTCCTCATAGAGGCATTTTTATCATGTACTATAGATGAACATATGAAAGTCAAAACAATAAAACAGTGAGAAGATAAGAAAGGAGAACACCTTCATGTCCTTGGAGTAGGAAAACACTTCTTAAACATGGCTCAAAATGTGTTAATCATAAACAGGTGACTGATGTATCTGACTATTTAAAATGAAGAACTTCTTTTCATCAAACAATACCCATATGAGAGTAAAAGCAGGAGATTTTGCATCACATGTAAGTACAGAGGACTTATATCCAAAACAAACAAACAAACATAAAAAACCTCTCTAAACATTAAGAAAAAGACAAACTACCCAGTGTGAAGCATGTGATAAGGAGCCCCAATGCAACAGTAATCTGAGAAACATAAATCAAAATTACAATTAGATGTCAGTTACTCCCTCACCAGAATGGCTAAAATGGAAAAATAATTACAATAGACAATACCAAGTGATAATAAGGATGTGAAACAACAGGAACTCTTGTACATTGCTGATGGGGGTGTGAAATGGGACAACTTTGGAAAACAGCTTGGCGTTACCTACTTACATTAAAGATTACTACCCAATCTCATGTGATATCCAAAAGATATTCTAATTCTAGGAACATATTCCAAAATGCATGCAATGGTAACAAAAATCAGGTGCTAGAAAGTTCAGAGCAACATTATGCAAAATAGCCTCACACAGAAAAGTGACTGAGGTCCACCAACATGGAACAGACAAATGAATTATATTACACTCAAACCATGCAATATTATAAAGCAGTGAACTGCAGCTATATACCACATGAATAAATTACACAACATAAAGTTGAATGTAAGAAGCCAGATACAAAAGAAGAAATATGAAATGTTTTTGTTTAGATGAAGTCCCAAGAAACAAGTAAAATTACACTATGGTGTTCAGAGGTTCTTGCATAGTTGGTACAACTGTAAAGAAAATAAAAGATGTGAATATCCTAAAACTTAAGATGGTGATTACCCTCAGTGGAAATGGAAAGGAAGTGAATTGGGAGTGCATAAGGAGGGCCTTGGGTTATTGGGGAAGCTCTATTTCCAGATTTTAGTGGAGGTCACATGGATATTTGCCTCATGATAAATGGCTGAGCTTTATATTTTTGTTTTGTGCACTTTAAATATGTTTTATATTCTCAGTGGAAAAGGTTAAAAACAAATGGCTTGCTTGAAAACAAATAAAATGCAAAACTTAAATTAGGAAAATTAACAGAAAATAGGAAAAAAGAATTTAACATAAAAAGTGAAACTAATGGAATGGAAATAAAGATATTAGGATAAAGCCTAAAGATGGCTCTTGAATAGACAAAAAAACAGAAACAAAAACAAGAACAAACCTTCAAAAAACCTCAGACAAATGCCTCGTAGGATTAAAAACAAACAAAAGCCAAAGCAAACAACATTAGAAACGAGAAAGGAGCTTTAACTATAGACATGCTGGAGATTTAAAGAATATGGGAGCCTCTACAGCTGTAAATCCAAAAATCTAGAGGACATGGATGATTTCCTCGCGAAACATAAAGTACTGCACTGAGTCCAAGAGATGCAGTAAACCCAAAGTCCAATAACGATAAAAGATACTGGAAAGTCCAAAATGGTATTTCAGACTCAGTTCATTCCAACTTTTAGTGAAAAGATAATTCCTATGTTTTAGCTAATGCTATTGATACATAAGAAAAACTGTACACTGTGTAAATATTGGAAAGGACAGCACTGTCTTTCTTTCCAAATGATATGATTGAATATCTAAAAAAAACCTAAGAGAACATACTTAAAAACAACTGGAATTAAGATTATTTGCTACATTGAGTATAATAAATATGATACTAATAACAACAAAATAAAAATAAAAATGGCGGGGCACCTGGCTGGTTTAAATAGAGGAGCATGCCATTTTTGATCTCGGGGTTGTGAGTTTGAGCCCCACGTTGTGTGTAGAGAGTACTAAAAAAACAATAAATAAAACTTAAAAAATAAAAATGGCAAGCATTGTACTCAAAGTTAATAGTAACAAATGCAAAATGCCTAGAAATGCATTAAACATGAAATAAATTAAACATGGAAATTAAATGACAAACGTGAAGCTATGCCTAAAATGTTGTTAAATAGCAAAAGCTCAGGTAGAGTAGATCTGGGTCATTCTATGCAGCCACCCACCGCCATTAAGCCTTCCTCCTCGGTTTGGGGAATCCTCACGTTAGGAGTCTTCTACCTTCTCCAGAAAGGCTTTCCAAGCCTGCCTTGTTGAGAGGGAGCCCTTGAGGGAGGGCTCCACCCATGAGACACTCCTGCACAAGGCTTTGGGTGGGAGCTTGGGACACAGAGATAGGTACTGAACTGACTCCATTCTGAAACAGGGGGCAGCACACACACACACAGAGTTTCCAGAGGAGGCAGGGACTGAGGTTCTGGAGTCAGTACCCAAAGCCTAGGATCAGCAGGGTCAGTAACATGCTACTGGTGGGGTCACAGCCCAGTGGTGATGGAGTCTTCCTCAAAGCATTCCGTAGTATAATTTGGAGTGTTGTTCCTTTCCTGGCCTTACAGCCTCCAAACTTGGTTTCTGGCCATCCTGGGCTCTCTGTGAGCTCTTTGGGTTCCTTCTGGGTGAAAACTAGTTTGAGCTGGTTTCTTCACAGCTGAAAACCCTGCTTGACACATACCGCGTGACTCAGTGAAGGCACACAGCCTGCTCTTAAACGGAAAGACGCAATCTCCTAAAAACTGCCAATTCCTTCCCAAGGAATGCACAACACATGTGAGGTTATGCCAACCAGAATCCCAGAGGAGTGGATGGAAGTGGACAAAATCATTTTCAAGATTTATAGAATAACAAATGTGTAAGAATTATCCAAAAATTTTTTTGAAAAAAAAAAGTGATAAAGGGAGGCGTGGATGTCTTGACAGATATTAGTGTTTTAATCAACACACCAAGGTCATGGCTTAAAAACAGAGAGTTCGGGGGCACCTGGGTGGCTCAGTTGGTTAAGCGACTGCCTTCGGCTCAGGTCATGATCCTGGAGTCCCAGGATCGAGTCCCGCATCGGGCTCCCTGCTCGGCAGGGAATCTGCTTCTCCCTCTGACCCTCCCCCCTCTCATGCTCTCTCTCTCTATCTCATTCTCTCTCTCAAATAAATAAATAAAATATTTAAAACAAAACAAAACAAAACAAAAAAACAGAGAGTTGAACAGGATGGAACAGTTTCAGAAATCACAATGATCATTTATAGGAACTTAGTATGTGGAAAACATGGCATTTCAATTCAGTAGGAAAAAGATAGTTTGCTTAATAATGGGTGCTTGCATAATAAGCTATTTATCTATAATTTTCTCAAAACAAATAAAAAGAAAATATATTTGACTAAGAATCTAAATTAAAAAAATAAAAACCCAGGAAAATGTAAAAGAATGGTTGCATAAACATGGAGTGTAGAGTCCTCTGAAAAGCAAACCAAGAATCTCAGGAAGCTATGAAATTCTCAAAATAAAAGACAGATGAGGACAAAGTCTCTGGCCAGCCAGGCCTAGAGTAGAGCAATCAATACACACACATTTTCCACCAAGGCTGCTAACCTACTAGGTTATGGGTCTGGAGCTCCTGGATACGTTTTCAGGAGGTGGGCAAAGAGTTAATAGCCCTGACAGCTTTAGGAATGAGAAAGGGAACATAAATACAAATGCAGAGGGGACTAGAAATGAGAAGGAAATGCGAAGAATAACTTTGTGCCAATAAATTTGAAAATCTAGAAAAAATAGACGATGTTCTATGAAAACGGCAATTAATAAAATTGGCAATGTGAAAAGCAAAACAAAATGGAACAACCAGGTTTACAAAAACATGGACCGACTACAAACCATAGAAGGAATCTTACAAGGTGGCACCTGAGGACATCTACGTGGCCTAAAATACGTGCCATCTTCTTTAGATGCATGGCAGGGATGAAGTCCCTCATTTCCCTGACCTGTCGATGACTCTACTAAAGATTCCTAGTTCTGGAGAATTCCGGCTGGAACAGCTTGGTTCACAGGCCTGCCTCGGGGCTGAGTGAGTGCGGGGCACCAAGAATGCACATAATGGGGAGATGTGCTGCCCGAAAGAAAGCAGGCCAAATGGCCCTCCAAAAAGGCTCATCTGGTTTGGAGTCTAATCAACTCACAAAAAGAAACCGTAAGAAATGCACCAAATGGTTGTTTTCCTTTTCTTCTTCCCACGGAACTGTATTAATGCACAGGGGTCAAGTTACACTCTGGCAAGTTCTCATCATGCCATGACCACTGGCAGGCAGGCATAACTGGGGATTCACCACCTCTGGATCTGGGAGCATTGCCTTTGGCTTTGGTGTGTCCTTCTGCTCTGATCAACTGGACAAAGTGTCCAGAGTTCTGATCTGGTCTGCTCTCCCACATCTCAAAACCCTGCAAGGAATTTGTTCACATGATCATGCCACTACCTTGGCACGAGGATAGAAGGAGCTGATGTAAATGGCAAGACTGTTTCCTCAGGGGGAAATAGAAAGGGAGAGATGGGGCTTGGCTGGGAAGCAGAGTTTATCACGTTAAATAACCCTTCCGTGACCCCAAGGAATAGACATCAAAATAAATCTTTTCCATCGGTTGTTTCACTGAGTTTGTGATTAATCCTAAGAAAAATTCTGGAAACCTCCTGATTAGTTCTCTGACCTCAACATCATGTGTGGAAGGCTGACAGATTTATTTCGGGAGTGCCCCTCCGTGTTCGGGTCACTGGGAGCAATGCAGCCGAGGCTTTGCAAATGAAGCTGCAGTAATTTTTCATGAATCTCTTTGGAGCATTCACCAGCCAGCCGGCCCCCTTATTTATGGTCCATCAGCCTTTCAGGGAGAGAAAAGGACTTACACAACAGAGAGGGATGCCCCTGTGATTCTTTTAAGAAGCACAAATGAGACAGCTATGTGACCTTCAGACACTCCCAAAAGGAACGCAGCAGGGAAGGCTGAACCTGGTGGGGGTGGGGGGGGCAGCCCACAGATCCCAGAGATGCTCAGTGGGCAGACCGTCCTTGAAGCTGACAAGCCTGCTGAGACCCAGAGAAAGCAAAGCATGCAGGACACAGTCAGACCCACTTGGGGTCCTTTCTGCTAAGGAGTGACACAGGACAAGCCACAGAACCTGAGCTTCCCGTTCCTGGGGTAAAAGTGCAAAGTGCAAATATTGCTAGTTGTTGTTGTTATTCATTGTATTACTTTAATTGCAGAATAGGTTTGCAAAAACCCGCCCTAGTTCTGCATACTTCTAGCATTCCACCATTTTCACAGACATCCTTGTTCATATGCCAAACTCACTAACTTGGCTCACCTAGTCCTGGCCCTGCTTATTCTGAGTGACCCCTCTGTCCTGCCACATTCCTGCTGTTGGCAGTGTGGGGTTCCTAAAACACAGGCCCTGTTGATGTGAGACTAGAGAACTCTCACGCTGGTGGACACTCAGGACACTGAATGACGCAGGTCAGACCCCAGAAACGACAGGAATCATGCTACAACAATGATAAACCCTGAAAACATTATGCTGAGTGAAAGAAGTCAGACACAAAAAGGCCACACAATATAGGATTCCATGAAATGGGATGCCCTCATGAAATGTCCAGCCCAGGAAAATCTAGAGAGAGATTAGTGGTTGTTTGGCGCTGGGGGTGAAGGTGGGAATAAGGGTGTAAGGGGCGGGGCGGGGGGTGATAGCTAAAGGGTATGGGATTTTTTTTTTGTTTTTTAAGGTGATGAAAATGTTCTAAAATTGACTGTGGTGGGGCACCTGGGTGGCTCAGTTGGTTCAATGTCCGGCTCTTGGTTTCGGCTCAGGTCGTGATCTCAGGGTTGTGAGATGGAGCCCCATGTCAGGCTCTGTGCTCAACATGGAGTCTGCTTGAGATTCTCTCTCTCCCTCTCCCTCTGCCCCTCCCTCCTGCTCTCTCTCTCTCCCAAAATAAATTTAAAAAATCATTAAAAAAATATAATTGACTGTGGTAATGGTTACACATATATTGGTGGATATACCAGAAACTATTAAATTGTACACTTTAAATAAGTAAATAGTATGGTGTATGAATTATATCCCAATAAAGGGGTTTAAAAAGAGAAACAATTATCCTCACTGACTTAGCTTCAACATCCTGCCAACATGTTTAATATTCACAAGTGTGCCATGAACATAGAAAGCTTAAGACCAATAAACTCTTACCTTCTCCATCACGATCGCCCCAGTGTGACGCTGCTGGGAGCTCGGCCTTAGCCAGACTCTCTGGGCTGCAGAGAGCAGACCACCCCCTTCCTTCCCAAGTATCTGAATCCATTTGCCAAAAGCAGCCCTTGCGGCCGGCACCCTTTCCCGGCCTCTTAGGCTCTTCCTTGCTCTGGAGGCTTTAGGGACTGGGGCACCTGTTCCTGCCAGAGAGGCAGTGGGTTCCCGCCAGGCTTGGGGATGCAGCCAGCCAGTCACTGGGAGGGCAGGGCACCCCAGCTTCCCTTCCAAGCCAGTGACACAACCCCACTGTGCTAGCCTCTCCTGGCCTGGTTTCCCCCCCAGGGGCCTACAGCCCCCGAAGGAAGATTCCAGGCAAGCTGTTCCTCGGCAGGGATGGGGGTGAGAGGGGTTGGGGAAGCCTGTCCTTGCAGTCATGGCTTGACCTGTGACTCTGACCTTGAACATACAGAAGCAGCTAAGTCTTCGCTGTATTTCTTAAAATGGAAATACATTTGACATATAACAGTGTGTAAATGTAAGGTGTACAACATTGCAGCAGTAGTTTGGGTATATCTATGACTCTGCTGCAGCGGGTCACCCAACCCGGGGAAGAGAGAAGTAAGAGATTCTGCAGAACGTTCTTGCCAGCCAAGCAGGGAGTGCGGACAACAGCCTCATGAGACGAAGTCACGACACGCTGTCCCATGCAGAGAAGCCAGGAAGGACCCCAGGTCTAACGTGCAGACCTGGGTACCACGGCTTGTCTGGGAATTTAAAAAGCCAGTTTATTCCATTCTCATCAACTTGTAAGGACTCAGACAAAAAAAGTAACAAAATCTCTGAGACCATGAACCTGGAGGAGATGCCGCAGCACACAGAACTGTGGTCCCCTCCGCAGCCCCCCACCCACATTCCAGCTGTGGACGGCTTCAGCTTTCTTGTGATTGGCTAATTTTTTTTTTTTCCAAGAGAAAATGATCCTTTTAAGACGTATCCACATCACTTAACAATTGTTTTAAAACGTTTTTGCCAAGAGAGCAATAAGTAATGACAATAACTATTAGTAATTAGTTATAGATTATCTTACCACTTTTTATTTCTTGGTAAATGTTTGGGATTTTAAAAATTTCAGTCTGAATCTTGAATATTTTGAAGGAAATATGCAAAAAAAAAAAAGTCAAATAAATAGGTAGAGACATATATGAATTTACTCTACCCCACCTAAGACTTTGAAAGAGGAAACACCTTTTTCATTAGTGAAGTTAATTCTTAAACCAATTTAGATCCTGTGATATACTGTAAACATGGATTTATCCTTAGAAAAACTTTTCAAGCACATTTTTCAAATAACCTAAAATATGATCGGGTTAGAAATTCCTAGATTCTTAAGAAATATAAAGTGAAATTACCTGTGACCCCTACAGGCTTTAAAAAGGAAAAATACAGACCAAAATGGATAGGAAAAAAAATGATTTTGGTTCATCACTAAAATAAACATTATTCTAAAGTGAAATTTTCCAATTGCTGTATCTGCTGATATATACACATGTATAATTACATTTAACTATAAGCGGACATAAAATCACTGCTTTGTGATGAATAATTGGGACTGCTACTAAGACGTGACAGTTATCCAAGTCTGTGTGAGCCAGAACTGTGTTAAGAACTTTCCGTCTCTATTATCTTTACAAATAAGGAAACTGAGGCTCAGAGAGGTTAAGTGACTTGCCCGAGGTCACAGAGCTGGGCTGGAGCCAGGACTGAATCCAGAACTTGTATTCAGAAGTCAGTACCACCCTTTCTCCATTTCCCCTGTGTCTCAGACATGCCAAATTGCTTACATTCCTGGGACAAGCTGAGACCTTTCCACTCTCACCTTTATTACTAGTGTTCCCTCCCTGGACTGTCCCCTTCAACCAACCCCTTCCAGGAATCACATTCCTCAAGGCTCAGCTCCACTGCCCTCCTTTGTGTAAACTTTCCTGATCTCAACAGTGAGATTTAAAACCTTTGTCCTCTCTTCTCCCATTTCTTAATGATAGCACTCAGTTTATTATGCTTTATGATGTTAATTTAACTCTATCCTTTTTTTTCTTCCTAAAAAGCTATTGTAGAATTCTTGAGAACTGGGACTTACTTTTGTGTCCCCCCCCAGAAGGGATGGCAAACGCAAGACACACATCCCTTCATTTCCCTTTCTTTTGCTCTTGGAGTCCAGACACAGCCTCAGAATCCTACTTTACACACTGCTCTCAGCATTTACTACCAGATGATAAAAATTGGCACCCCAGGTGAAACCTACTTGCCATGGTAGATATGACTACAAAATAACCCAAACAAACAAACAAAAAACCACATGCTTCCAACTGAATGTATATAAGGATACCATAAAATGTTGATGCTTAACTAAGGGAGAATTAGCTTATTCCTTAAACATGTATAGTCTACTTTGAAATGATTAAGAAATGTTGGCATATAAGGAGGCTTCCCAGTGCTCTCCTTGCCTCTGCCCAGCAGCTGGGAGAAGCGATTCTCCCCTCTGCCCCAAATTACAGTCCGGGTTTGGGGGAGGCACCAGCACACAACAGAGGTCAGATTCCTAAGCAAGTGGGACATGCATACACTCCTGGTGCAAGTGAAGATCAGTCCAAACCACTCTGGAAAACTGTTTGTCAACATCCACCAAAGCCAAACACATGTGTACCCTAGGACCCAGAAATTGCGCTTGACCAACAGACAGGCATAGGGATATTCATCAGAAGATGTGCACTGCGATATCCACAGCACCACCCTCCTCAATAGCCTCTCTGGGAAGAACCCAACGTCCATCAGAAGGAGGGGAAAATAAACTGGGGTGTGTCCATACAGCGAGAAGCCAGGACTACTTGCAGTGACGTGACTGACTCCAGCAGACACATAGGATGAAAACACACCGTTCTAATGTGTGATTCTATTTATAACATGTTGAAAGCCAGGAGGCTGATGGAGGTTAAGTCAGTGGCTGCTCTTGGGGAGGGTGAGCCCCCCGAAGAAGGAAAGATGGGGACTCCTGGAGATGCTGGCCATGTCCTCTCTGCATCTGGTGCTGGTTCCCCAGGTTTGTGAAAAGTCACTGAGCTGCACACGTTTGCAGTGTATCGGGGGACAGCCGCAGGGGATGGTGGGAAACCAGAAAGGAAGTTGCACCTTGACACTGTTTCCTGGGCTGGGAATATACCCGACTCCCACTATTGCCATTACTCAAATGTGAAGAATACAAAGAAAGGATCATGTGTTCCAAGTCTTGACCAAAGCATCTCCCCAGTGGGGCCGAGTACCCTGAGGCTTGAGTTCCCTGCCCCCCATGTGCAAGCATCTCTCAGGGCATCGGGCACACACTACCCACTGACACCCCATCAGGTGAAAACCGCCCCAGGACGGCGCTGCCTTCTCCGTCCCAGAGCCACATGGGGCCCAGCACTGCCAATCTGCCCTGAACGCACGTATGTGGAGTCAGCACACAAGAAAGGTGGATGCAAAGTGTCGTTAGGTTAATTCGGTCAGATTTTAGAGGCTTCGAAGAGGTCTACTAATTATGTTTTTTATGTTTTGCACTTTCTGAGGCTCTGACATCTCGGGATCTTGTTGATCCTAGAGAGACAGCTGTTCCCAGGGCCAGCTGATACCTGAAGGAAGAGTAAACAACTTGCTTGTGAATGTGCCTTTCATATGCGAAGCAGCCACTCCGGAGCGCACACCCCCAACCACCCTGCATCTACAGCTCACACTCCAGGCCAACATCCCTCCTGCCCTAAATCACTCCAGGGACCACCCCCATGACCCAGAGCCTGCTGGCAAGCCCCAAGGCCGAGGCTTGACCAGTTTTCATCTAGCGCCTCGAAGGTTCCCATTCGGCTTGTTCTCAGTCCCTCCAAGTTCATTAGAGTTTAAATTTCCACCTTTACACTGACAGAGGTTTTTTGGTCCCTACACTGCTTTTATTAGGACATTTTACACCATCAAAGAAGCTTGGCAGTTACGGACAGATCAGTGTTTCCAAATCCCACTTTTCGTATAATTAAAGTACATTAGAACACGGACACGTGGTAGAGAAAGTGCACTCAGGCTGCTGAAGGCAAAGAGCTGCCACGTTCTCTGTTTTTAACTGTGCTTTGGAACAAGCATCAAAGGGACAATGAGACAACATTAAAAAATATTCTTTTCAAACTTCAAAGCTGATGAGAATCTAGGTGGTTTTTTTAATGTGTGTGGGTGTGTGTGTGTGCACGTGTGTATGTGTATATAAAACATTTAAGGAAAAAGTTATCTAATTCCAGAAGATAGGACTTTTATTGTAGCTTGCATTACATTGTTAGAAAGAAAACCACAGACCCCAAATGGTGTTACTTAAGTTAATGCCCCAAGTCAATAAATCAGGGCTTCGTATCTAACCTAAGGGCGGTTTCAACCTTCCCCAGAAATGGAGTTTTATTACCCAGTCAGTCCGGGAATGTTCTGGTCAGTACCAATGAGGTAACTGTCACAGGGTCCTCTCCATCCCTGCTCCCCATCCCCAAAGGAAGAGGAGGTAATCAGCATGATAAGACCCTATGCTCTTCCCCCTCAACCAAGAAAGAGAGAGTGACCACACCTGGAACAGTACTTTCTTGTCTTTTGTTATGAACTCCTCCTCCCATTCTCCTTCCTATAAAAACCTTCCTATTTATACCACTCCTCAGAACCCCTCCCCTCTACTTGCCAGATGGGATGCTGCCCGATGATTCAAGTCAAGAATCACGTAATAAAACCAATTAGATCTTCAAATAGACTCAGCTGGATTTTGTTTTTTAACAATCTAAATCATACAATGAAGCCTTATAACCTT
Organism: Leptonychotes weddellii; assembly: GCF_054177405.1. Taxonomy (NCBI): domain Eukaryota; kingdom Metazoa; phylum Chordata; class Mammalia; order Carnivora; family Phocidae; genus Leptonychotes; species Leptonychotes weddellii. The sequence goes on from NC_138377.1 coordinate 108,990,864, forward strand.
CCCGGACCTTTTCGGAGGGGGGTGGGGAACCCCTCCTTGTCATTTATATCATTCGCTATGTTACCTTTATTTCAGTCTTCAGTTGTATTCTATCTATTCAAATTTATCATCACGTGTGTGCCATCCTGATGAGAGACAGAATCCAGGGAGTGTGGGAATTGGAAGGTGCCAATTGCAACCTTCCTGCCAGCCAGTAATTGTCAAACGAGAACACCACGCCAGACTCACAGTCCTCTTTGAAGGTTACCTTCATAGGACATGGCAACAATTTCTACAGTCTTGGGGATTTTTACAAGATCTTTTTGTTCAAATGACACTTTCAAGGACAGCATCAGGTGGAAAGCTATGAATGTCTCCACTGGCCCCCCTGGGAACAGGAAAACGAGCCTGCTCTCCCTGACACTTTCTCATCACTCGAGAAGCATGCAACTAGTCGGACACAGAGAGTCCTCCTCTGGGCGCCTCTGGTTAATTACGTAGACGTGCGTTTTCAGTCTGGGCTCGGAAATTTCATTAGTTAGCACCGCAATCAAAGCAGAGCTCCACATGGCTGGCAGGAATGGAGAAAGGGCTGGAACAATTGGGCTGGTTAACAGGAAAATGAGGAGCATTTAGCGCTTTTCTTCCAGAGAGACCCAGACAAGAATGTTTGCAGCAGCGGTGTTTGGAATAACAGAAAAATTGGAAAGAAGTTCAATGAGGCTCTGTGGTCAAATTAACTCCGGAAATAGTGTTTTAAAGAATTAAACGGGACTCTCTCTATGCATGGCTTCCCAGAGTTTTAATAATCTAGGGTGTGTAGTGCTTTGTGTCTTCATGCAGAGAACTGCACAGAGTTGACCACATCCCTCCCCTCCTCCTTCTCCCCTGACCCCCCCATCCATCCACATCTCAGCGACTCATGCTCAGGAGTGGCCAGGGGGCCTGCTTTCCACCCCCCCCCAGGCTCCCCTGCTTTAGGGGGGCAAGTGCAGGGCCATGCGGGCTCCTTCCTGCTCCTCCCGTTTGGAATCACTATTTACAGACACAAATGCCTGTCGACTAGCCTTTGCTCATTCCTAGAAGGTAACATAAGTAGCAGCCAATAAAGAATGTTTTTATTAGTTTTAAATTTTTTCTGGCTTCTAACCTAATGGGGTGTGATATTCTCTTGACTTTCAGAGTCAAGTCATACATGAAAATACATCGCTCACACCGTGTGGTGTTTCTAGGTAAAACTGAAAAGACTACTACAGCACTAGACCTCAGGTTGGCTCTTAACAAATTATGCTCTGGCCGCCAATTTCAGTGGTGTGAGCCTATCCAATGGTGGGGGGCGGGTATTGGGGAAGAACCAAGGGAAGAAGGATGTGGGCAGGCTGTGGATTAGTCACCCTCAGGGCAACGGACAGTGATTTTTTTTTTTTTTTTTAACTTTCTTTTATTCTTGGGAGAACTCGCCTAGTGTTTGAGGGCAAAATTGGGGAACTTTACATAAATATCTTATTTTCAGCTTTTCTTGAAAAGTTTCCAGTTCCAGGCTCACTGGGCCTTTGGTGGGAGCTGCTCCCTCAAGACAAGGCTCCAGGCTGGAGTGAGTCTGCATCTGGCTTCGCCCTCAGCAGCCTGTGAGTTTCTCTTTTCTCCTCTCAGGGAAGTAAGGTCCCCTCCTCCACCTGCCTTCCCTCTTCCACAATGTGGACTCCCCCTCCCACCGTCATTTCTGCCCCCCATTCCCTTTGTCCTTTATGAGTGTGTTCCTTTTTTCTAACACTTTACTGACGTGCTGGTGAGCTTCTAGAGGAAGCAGACACAAGCCCATGGGCTAAGTAAGCTGTGTGCATGCAGTTGGGGGCTCCAAGCATGTTAGCTACCTTGAGAAAGAGCTGATTTTAATCACCATTTTTCCCCTCTAGAGCCCACACTTCTAGTAGATATTAAAGGCCTCCTAAATACGACATTGGACCAGTACACCAGGAGGTGGAAGGGGACAGAAGGATCCCCTGAAAAGCTGGTTCTGAAGCACCTGGACCTCCAGCTCCGTCCCCAGCCCCTGAAGGGTGGCCTCAACCCTCCACACCTTGGACATCTCAGCAGAATGAAGACCCTTCTCCAGAGAAGGCACAGATGACAGAGGACCAGGGAGGGTGAAGAAGTCCCAAAGAGGATTAAGTCAAGTCTGAAGCTGCCCACCCCATCTCCCTTCCTCAAACACAGGCAGCCCCAACTGTTCACTCAGAGAACTAGTGGGGCCCAGGCCCGAGAGAAAACACCACACACGTTGACATTTGGGGGTCTCCTAAGGAGTGCTAGATATTATATCAGAGTCCACATTGTTGGGATAGACTATGGTTAACCTTCAAGCTCTCGTTACATTTCCATGAATTATGGGAGGTAGGGCAGTGAGTCAATCCCACCCACAGCTTACCTGTATCTAGGTACAGGGATGAGGAAACATCCTAACAGGTGGCAGGAGACTGGAGAGACGGTAGTAAGGTCACAAAGGGCCCCAGCCATGAAGTCACAGAAACAAAACCCCCAGAGGACAGGACAGTGATCTTACTACGAGGTAGGGATCAAGTCCGGTGGAGAGAAGTCTCAGGGCCCGAGCACTACGAGGTCCATGGGACACACAGCGAGGGCTGAGTTGTAAGTTCGGGGAGCCTCAGGTCCCCATGCCTCTCTCAACCCACAAGGCTCCAGCTGCATGGCCTCCCTCCTGTTCTTCAAACTCACCTGGTCAGCCTCAGGGCCTCCTCCCTGCTGCGTGCTCCCTCTCCTGAAACCCTCCTCCCTCTGTTCCTCACTCCCATGCATTGCTCAGGCCCCAGGTCACATGTCCCATGCTCAGAGAAGCTCAGAGCTGCCTCTTCACACCTCCCCGCCTGTTTTCTTACAGCGTTTCTGTTGTCGGAAACTTCCCTGCCTATTTCCTCACAGCCCTTTGTTTGATGTGTCATCCACCTGTCCTCTTGGAAGGAATGCTGCACACATGGAGGATACAGAGTCGGGACTTGTCTGTCTCATCACTGATCTGTCCCCAGCACCCAGAACGTGCCAGACACGTGGCTCAGCCTCCATAAAAATGTACTGATCCAATGGATGAAAGAGTCAATGAATTAACATGGGACAGATAAATATTTGTATGGACCCACTGCTGGCCCACGTTACACCTGTCCATTTTTATTTTGCTGAGAATGTTTTCTTTGCTAGAAAACTTCGGGGTTTGGGATCAACTTTCAAACTGCTGCTTTAGCTGGGATAAGGGCAAATTCGCCTGAAGACAAGTTAGAGCAGAATTACGTGGCTACAAGGGAAAGATACTATGTGATCATGACACACCGCAAAGAGCCATCAAATGCTAAATTTCTTGTGAAGCTGAGAGAGGCCACGACCATTCTTGACCCCTGATTAGTAGAATAAAAGCTGCACCTTTTGGCAATAGAGGAAACTATGAAGGAGCCCAGGCCGACAAGACCTCGAGAGGGGCTCTGTACTTTCAGCAAGTTTCCCTTCATCTTTAAAGCCAGGCATTTCCAACAGCCCCCGCCTCAGGCCCTGTCCTGTCGTAATTTATTATTCATCACGATGAAGCTAAATCAGGGTTGCCCTGGTTACTGGGGGGATCTTCTGAGGGCTGTGGCTACATAATTGGTGTTGGCTTGGTTACTGGATGCTTTCAATTTTGAGACTTGAGTGGTGGTAATAAATGTAGCTATAAGCCTCAAGAAAAAACTCTTAACAGGCTCTGGAAAGCATGAGATCATCACAGAATTAAGGTTCCAGTCCAAAATGTGCCACTGAGGGTCTCCACCCGTGGTCCTGAGAAACCCAGTGATAAAACATAAAATAACTGGCCCATAAAAATTATCAATGACTTTTTAAAAACAATAACAGACTGAATCAGGAAACTATTAATTCGATTATTTTGGCTAAGTGAATCGGGCTGTCACACACAGGATGTGAGGTTTGCTCTGAAGACCCTGCTCAGACCAGCATTCAGGGAATGTTTCCTGAGTCTGGTGCTGATCCCTTTCAAGAGAAGGAAGAGTTTTGGGGAGCAGCAGTGTGGAGGATGAAGTAGAGGGAAGGTGACCTAGGAATGTGGCCTAGGGGTAGAGTTTCCAAGAAGAAAGACAGTAATGCCTTGACCAGCCAGGAAAAGGACTGGAAGGTCAGAATTCACCCGCGGTCCCTTCTCAGAGGCCCAGCACCTTCGTACCTCTGACACCAGCCTGAGAATAAGGGAGAAGGATTACTAGCCTGCAGAAATTCTAAATGTGTTTGTGAGCATCTGGGGATCAGTGTCCTTTTGTCTGGAACTTGGTCTCTAAGCTGGAGCCAACCTGGAGCAGCTGCAAGGCAGTAGAAGTAAAGGAGTGGCATATTTAGGGTGAGAGGATCTGAGATGTTGCCCCTCAAACCTACACTCATAAGGGACGCGTGGGACATGAGGGGTCCCAGAATTCCTTTGTGCCCCAGGTGGTCCTGAGAAGAGATGGGAGAATCCCAAGCAGGTAGGTCTTGAGCTGAGACCCTGGTAAGGATCTCAGACATCCCTAGCAGAGGCCAGCACAGACCCTCCAGCTGGATGGGCCACGGGTCATCGTCTGTGCACCAGAAAGGGCTCGGAGGACACAAAAACGGGTGCCACTTGGCCCACCCCCACTGCTGTGGTGCTAAATCCACTCCCCCCACACCTAGGTAAGACAAAAAAGGAGAAGATGAAGAGGGAAGAAGTGCCGGAGGGCTGAATACTTTCTGGAAAGCGAGTTAATCTTGGAGAGACTGTTTTAAACTGATAAAGATGAAATCACTTTGCAGGGATAAGAGTCAAATTTATTTTTCCCAAATCAGTAGACACATGCCAAGCTGAGATGCATTACAGACAATGAGGCATGCATTTTGCAGTTCTGAGGCATATTGTCAAAATTTAAACACACCACATATAATACAAGTCAACAGGAATGAGACCAAAACTCTCTCGTAAATATAAATGCACATAAATAGGCTAAGCTTGCAGTTAAGGAAAAAAAAAAGCCTTGAAAATATTATGCTGAGTGAAATAAGCCAGAAACAAAAAGACAAATATTGTATGATTTAATACTAGGTACCCAGAGTAGACAAAACTGCAGAGACAGAAAGTAGAATAAGTTGGTGGCCAGACACTGCGGGAGGAAGGAACAGAGGGTTAGTGTTTAATGGGCACAGAGTTTCTGTTCAGGAGGATGAAAAAGTTCTAGAGATGGATGGTAGTGATGGTTGCACAACAATGTTAATGTATTTAATGCCCCTGAGTTATACAATTTAAAGTAATTAAAATGGTAAATTTTATGTTGTGTATTTTACTACAATAGAAAAAAAGGAGAAAGAAGACTCTCACCTTTATAAGCAAATTAATGTACCATTTAGTGATTAACTCATAAGTGCAACGAAGAAGAAAAGCAAGATGCCTAAATTAGCAATGATATAGGTAAAACCTTGCATACAGAGGAACATAAGATATAAAAATATATAAAATACTATAAAATATTTATAAAATAATATTATAAACTGTTTATATTCATGACTTAAAAAATGATTCAAAGCCCAAATAGGTCACAAATATGAAAAAATACAAAAATTGACAAATAACTATCCTTCAAGTGCCACCACTCTCAGACAGTTTGGGGAATTGGTTCTTTGACAAGAGCAACAAAACTGACATATCTCTAACAAGAAAAAAGATAAAAGGCACATATTGACATATGAAATGAAAATGGAGATATCACTACAGACCCTGCAGACATTAAAATAATGATTAGGGAATAATATGAGCTCTACATATGTAAATTTCACAATTCAAATGAAAAGAATCAACTTCTTTAAAACTACAAACTACCACAACCGAACCAATATGATAACTTTAATAGCTTTAAACTCATAATTTTAAATCTTCCCAAAAAGAAGTCTCTAGGCCTAGATGGACCCACTGAAAAATTCTATCAAACACTTTAAGAAAAATGAACACCAATTCTACACAATCTCTTCCAGAAAAGAGAAGGGAAAACTTTGCAACTCATTTTATAGGGTCATTATTACCCTGATACCAAAACCAGGCAAAAACAACAAAACAAACAAACAAAAAGATCAATATTTCTCATGAACTTAGATGTAAAATATCTTCAACAAAACACTAGCAGACGAAATCCAAAAACTGTATGAGAATGATTATACACCGTACCCAAGAAATATTAATTCTAGGTATGTAAAACTGGTATTAGAAAATCAATCAATGGGGGTGCCTGGGTGGCTCAGTCAGTTAAGTGTCTGCCTTCAGCTCAGGTCATGATCTCAGGGTCCTGAGATCAAAACCCGAGTTGGGCTCCCTGCTCAGCGGGGAGTCTCCTTCTCCCTCTGTCTCTCCCCCCACTTATGCTCTCTCTCACTGTCACTCTCTCTCTCTCAAATAAATAAATAAAATCTTTAAGAAAAAGAAGAAAATCAATCAATGTAATCTACCATATTGATAAACTAAATAAGAAAAATCATGTGATCATATTAATTGATAAAAAAAATCTGACAAAATTCAACACCTATTCATTTAAAAATCTTTCAGCAAGTTAGGAATAGAAGGAAATGATCTCACTCTAAAACACACATACATACACACACACACACATGAAAAAAAAATGTATACAAAACCCCTATAACTAACGTCACATTAATGGTGGAAGGCTGAATGCTTTCCCCCTTTAAGATTGTGAACAAAGCAAATATGTCCATTCTTACCATATTTATTCCACGTAATACTAGAAATTTTAGCCAGTGCAAACAGGCAAGATAAAATGCACACAAATTGGAAGCAAATCCCAGAAAATCTATCAAAAAAACTCCTAGAACTAAAAAATGAATTCAGCGAGGTCACAGAATACAAAATCAACACATAAAAACCAATCACAATTCCATATAGTAACAATAAATGTGCAGAACTTAAAAGCAAATGTCATTTACTAGCAATCCAAAGAGAACAAGACATTTAAGTATACATTTAACAAATATATAGAGGATCTGTATGCTGAAAATTACGAAATTCTGTTGAAAAAAATCAAGAAAGGTGTAAATAAATGGAGAGATATACCATGTTCATGGATTGTTAGACTTAACACAGAAAGATGTCAATTCTCTCCAAACTGCTATATAAAATTAATATAATTCCTACTAAAATCTCAGTAATATTTTTTGGAGACAGAGACAGCACATCCTAAAATTTACATGTAAATCACAGCCTATGGAGTAGCTAAAACAAAGAATAAAGAGGGAAGAATCACTCTACCCAATGTTTTTTTTTTTAATTATAATTATTTATTTGCCAGAGAGAAAGCGAGAGAGAGAAAGAAAGCACAAGCAGGGGGAGTGGCAGGCAGAGGGAGAAGCAGACTCCCTGCTGAGCAGGGAGCCCGATGTGGGGCTCAATCCCAGGACTCTGGGATCATGTGCTGAGCCGAAGGCAGACGCTTAACCGACTGAGCCACCCAGGTACCCCACACTCTACCAATGTTAAAGCTTGTTATATAGCTACAGTAACCAAGACTGTGATATTAGCAGACAGTGTGCTCAGTGACACATAGATCAATGAGACAGAACAGAAACAAAGACATAAACCCACACAAATATTCTCAACTGATTTTTTCACACAGGTGCAAAAGCAATTTGGTGGAGGAAGGATAGTCTTTTCAATAAATGGTCTGGAGCAATCAATCATGGGCAAAATAATGAACTTTGACCTAAACTTCATACCTTATATAAAAATTGACTCAAATGGGACAATTTTTAAATTTAAAGTGTAAAAGTATAAAACTCAGGAAAGATATTAGAGAAAAGTGTTCAGACTAGTTCTTAGTCTTGACACCAAAATCATCATCTATGAAAGGAAAAAATGAACAAATTAGACCTTATAAAAAATATAAACTTTTGTTCTCTAAAGAGGTTGAAGAGCCAAGTTATAGACTGGGAGAAAATATCTGCAAGCCACATATTTGGCAAAGGACTAATGTCTAAAGTATATGAGGAACTTTCAAAATTCAATAGTAAAACACAAAGAAACCAATTAGACAAAACACAAGAACATTTATTTCACTAAACCACATATAGAAATGTCAGTGAAGCACATGAAAAGATGTTCAACACCATTAGCCATCAAGGAAATGAAAAATAAGATGACAACATATCACTACATACTTACAAAAATGACTAAAAGCAAAGACAAAATTGACAACACTAAAAGCTGATGATGATGTGGAGAGACTGGATCACTCATACATTTTTGATGGGAATGTAAAATGATACAGCCACATGGGAAAACAGTTGATAGTTTCTTATAAAACTAAAAATATAATTATCATATGATACAGCAATTGCATCTTAGATATTCATCCCAGAGAAATAAAACTTATGATAGCACAAAAACTGATATACGAATGTTCATTGCTGCTTTATTTATTTATTTATTTTTAAAGATTTTATTTATTTATTTGAGAGAGAGAGAATGAGAGACAGAGAGCACGAGAGGGAAGAGGGTCAGAGGGAGAAGCAGACCCCCTGCTGAGCAGGGAGCCCGATGCGGGACTCGATCCCGGGACTCCAGGATCATGACCTGAGCAGAAGGCAGTCGCTTAACCAACTGAGCCACCCAGGCGCCCTGCTGCTTTATTTATAATAGCCAAAATCTGGAGTTAGCTCAGATGTCCTTCAACAGATAATGGTTTAACAGTCATACATATATACCATGGACTACTATCCAACAATGAAAAGAAACAGACTATTGATACACATGATAACTTGGATGAATCTCCATGGAATTGTGCTGAATTCCACACAGTATTATTCATTCCATTTATATAACATTTTGGAAATGACAACATTTTGGAAATAGTGGACAGACTAGTGGCTACCAGGATGGGGTGGAAAGGAAGTAGGTATGGTTATAAAGACTAGTATGAGGAATCCTTGTGGTGTTTAAATATGTGGTTCAGTATCTCGACCGTGGTGTGGATATACGAACATACACAGGTGACAAAAATGCATAAAACTTAATACACATACTCTAACACCCATACAGACAGAATAATGAATACAAATAAAAATGGGGAAATTTGAATAAGATGAATTGATTCTATCAATGTCAGTATTGCTGTTGTGATATTGTTACCATTGGGGGAAACCAGAAAAAGTGTACAGACGATTTCTCTCTGTTATTTCTAACAACTTCATGTGAATCTACAAATTTCTTAGTAAAAATTTCAGTGGAAAAAATTGTATATTAACAATCCTAACCCTCCTCTATTTCCATTCTAGAAAGAACATTTGTAGGTGACATTATATAGATGCTCATTGTGGAGTAGCATTAAATACAAAATAAGTCTTTGTACCCATTTTCACAGGGTTCTTGAGATTTTTCAGATGCAATATCTATAGGGAGTAAAACAAAGGATTTGTGGCTATTCTGTTTTATAGAAGTTATCTGATCAATACAGATAGACCTATTCTGCTTGCCCATTTCTAAAATGAGAGGATTAACCATGGACAATGTCTAATTTCATTCTTGCTGTATAATTCTGTGTTCATTCGACTCCAATTTCCAATTTACTTGTTTACATGAAAAGTATTAATGTAGAAAAAGAAACAAGAGGAAGTTGATTTGTAATTTGCTCCTTTCTCCACACTAGCATGTATTATTTTGCTCTAAGTCTGAATGCGTTTTTAAATACTTAACAACCAGGTTTAGCCACACTTTAAAACAAAATTTCATTTCTTTTACTATGTCCCAAAAATGCTTTGTAACAATTTAGGAGATGACTGGGTCAGGCATGGAATGAAAACATGGGTAACTGCATAACCCTTTTTGAATTACAACTGCCTACAAATAATGTTTGAGTAAGGTGCAGTATACTTTGGTATTTATTCATGGAAGAAAAGATCTGCTTTGTTTTCATCATTAATTAACTTTTTTTTCTTCCCTCCTTCCCTCCCTTCCTTCTTTCCTTTCTTCCTTCCCTCCTCTTTCCTTTCTTTCTCTTTTTGGTGCCAGAATTTAGGACAAAGGAACATGAACAAAAGCATAAATAAAATAGCTAGGCTAGAGTGGGATGTAGTAAACAGGGTGGGAGGGTGGGGGAAACAAACAAAAAAAGGTATTCGGGTAAAGAAGAAATTGTATGCTAATGAGGGGAGCAAGAAGAAAATGAATCAAATGCGAGAACTCCAGGAGAAGTGTGCTAGTAAATGTTCAACAACTGACTCTTCAGAACTGCATACATATATAAACTAATTACAAATTTTAATAACACAAAGGATTTGTAACAAGCAATTTACAATAAAAATACAAAAATCCAGGGGGCGGAGCAAGATGGCAGAGGAGTAGGAGACCTGGATTTCGTCTGGTCGCAGGAATTCAGCTGGATAGGAATCAAACCATTCTGAACACCTATGAACTCAACAGGAGATCAAAGAAAAGAATAGCAGCAACTCTCTGAACAGAAAAGCAACCACTTTCTGGAAGGTAGGATGTGTGGAGAAGTGAATCCGAGGCGATATTAGGGAGGATAGACGGCGGGAGAGGGGCCTCCGTCCGCCACTTCTGGCAAGTGATAGAGCCGCGGAGCACAAAATTGGAACTTTTAGAAGTCAGCTCCTCTGAGGGACATCGCTCCAGTGGCTAAGCGGGGGGTGGAACCCTCGTGGGACAGTGGGGTCTCAGGACCCTCGGGGTCACAGAAAGACCGGGGGTGCCTGAGTGCGGCAGAGCTCCCAGGTATTGGAGCGGGGAAGCCGGCTACAGAGACGGAGCCGAGGCGCAGGCTCTCAGCTCGGGGTTGTCATAAACCGTGATCCGCGGCACAGTCGGGCCACTGCTCCTCCAGCAGGGACCCAACAAGCGGCAAATCCGGGGAGACTCCCCTTCCTCCCCGGGGAGGAGCGGCGCGGGAGCGCACCGCAGGGATCTGCTGGGTTTGGAGACTCAACACGGAGTCGGGTGCAAGAGATAGAAACACTCAGTCACAGGCCGGGTGAGCACACAGTGCGGCCGGAGATGGGGGAGACAGGGGAGACGGGAGTGACTGACGGCTTTTCTCTGGGGGCTCATTGAGGAGAGGGGCCCCAAATTCTCGGCTCCTCCGGGGCGGAGATTGGGAGGCTGCCATTTTCACTCTCGGCCTCCAAAGCTGTACAGAAACCTTGCAGGGAACAAAAGCTCCCAAGAGCAAACCCAAGCAGATTACTTAGCCCGGACCGGGCAAGGGCGGGGCAATTCCGCCTCCGGCAAAGACATTTGGAAACCACGGCAACAGGCCCCTCCCCCAGAAGATCAGCGAGAACAGCCAGACAAGACCAAGTTTACCGATCAATGAGAACGGCAGAACTCCAGCGCTAGGAGAATACTACATACAGAATTCATGGTTTTTTTCTCATGATTCTTTAGTCTTTCAAAGTTAATTTTTTAAAACTCTTTTTTTTTTAATTTTTCTTTTTCCCTTTTTCAACCAACATCTTATCAATCCCTTTTTTAAAAAAACATTTTTATTTTG